>NC_048428.1:936011-972564 GCF_013103735.1 Etheostoma cragini | reverse complement strand
ATAATACTTGTACTCGGCAAAAGTGCTTTATCCGTACCGGATACTCGTTTCAGCCGGATACTCGGATCACCCCTAATGGTTACCTGGTGCTCAGGTCTCTGCAGGGTAAATCCAGACAGCTAGCTAGACTATCTGTCCAATCTGAGGACTATGGTTACCTGGTCCTCAGATCTCTGCAGGGTAAATCCAGACAGCTAGCTAGACTATCTGTCCAATTAGAGTTTTCTGTAGACAATTAAAACTACTTCTGAACGTACACATGTTCCACCTAAACAAGTTCCTTCCTGAGACTGATTTAGCAGAGGCTCTGCCCGGTTTGTTCCATACAGACGATGAACGGGGATCCTCTGCACAGCCGTGGAGGAAGGTCTGGCAACGAAAGAATATTTGACTGCAGGGGTGTGGGTTAGAATATTTGGACTGCCAAGGAAAAAAAAAACAGCATGTAACTTTTTGAGAAGTTTACGGGTTTGATCTCTTTGGTACAGTAGGTCTGAGACATGCTTAGTATAGCTGGGCACATCCACTGGCCTCATTATCTGTACTGTAAGCTGATGCCCAAGCTGTTTGTTGAGCAGCAGGATCCAGGATCTCACGGTGTGTTCGGCTCAGTGATGAACAAACCCGGCTGAGTATTTCTTTCCCTTCTGATGGAGGCTATGTTCAGAGATGAACCTGATAATAATCTTCTATTCGGACTGTGGCTGTTGCCAGCAGTTTTGAATTCCAATGGTTGGTAACAATAGTTTACAATCTCCTTAAATGGAGCCCGAGCAATCAAATTGCAAATCTCTGGTTTTTTTTATAGAATACAATGCATTCACATATAAAGCCCTGGTCATTTATCAATTACATTTAAATTGTATGTGTTAATGCATGTCTCTCACCAATAAAATATGACAAAATAAATGTCATATATACAACTCCCCTCTAGGTCTTTAATTTGAGCATGATAATTCATGAATGGATGGATGGATGGATGCACAGATTGATGGGTGGATGGGCGGATGGATGAATGGATGGATGGATGCACAGATGGATGAATGCACGGATGGATGGATGGATGGATGGATGGATGGACGAATGGATGGATGGATGGACGAATGGATGGATGGATGGACGAATGGATGAATGGATGGACGAATGGATGGATGGATCGAGGGTATATTCTGCTTTTCTGCTGCTGCGGAGACTTGGCTTAAAGCCTATATGTCTCAGGAGTCCTCTAATAGACGACAAGAATAGATAGTCATTATATATAATATCTCCTCAACTCCCACATTACATCTTAATCATGCCACCTTCCAATTACAAACACAATGCCAGAGTCCTGATATGAAAGCTGGAGCGAAGCCTCAAAATCCTCGTGTCGCTGACTGTATCACCGTCCATGGAATTAGGCCTCAGGCAAATGGCTTAACAAGATTAGCCGGGCGACCAATTTAACAAAGACACAGTAATTGTCTAATGAAGATATTGAATATGCAGGCCATATTGTGTTCCATAAGCTATGACTTAATAACTGTCTGCAGTCCAAATGAGAGCCATCCTTTACAATGCTAACTGCTGTTCCAGGAGTTAAGTGTGGCTGCTGCTGACAGTAACAATGGAGCTTATTTTTTAACAAGGTACTGTTAACAACATCACTGTTAAGACACAAACTGCTGCTCAGTGAAAGAAATACAGCCACACTAACAAAGCATGGGCTGGAACTACAGCCTACAGGCTTTTACTGCTGCAGCTTACATTTGAACTGGAGAATGGCCGTGGACCCTGAATAAGCATTTCAAAGTAGATTCCCGGAAGAATAAGTAGTAAAACTTCAAAATTGGTTAAATAATACATTTGTATCATTTAGTGTATATACTTTTATTTATATTTTGCACTTGACTTGTGTAACAATTGTAATAGTGATAAAGTAGACAAAGGCCACCAATTCAGCTATTCAGTTTAGTAAAGTAAAAATAAAATACAAATAATGCTTGTCCCCATGAAGGAATCCTCCAAACAGATTACAATAACAAACAAAAAATAATCAATTCTATATTTCTATCATTCATCCTCGTATATTAATTTCAAATAAACAATCATCAGAGTTGAGCCTGTCAAAACTGATTTCTGGTCTCTCCTCCTCCGATGAAGAAGAACCCTGAACCTTCTTAATTTCGTCAACTGTTGGACGTATGACCTTTTTTAAGAAAAAATATCCACAATGTATTTGTTTTTTATTTGTTGTAGCTCAGATGAAGGGTCATAAAAGAAATTATGAATGGAAGTGGATGTTTATGCTATTTTTGTGTTTTGTCTCAACATTATAAACACTTCCAGTGACCCCCCCCCCCCACGTTGGTTCTTCTACCTGTTCTTTACCTTTCAGTGACCCCCCCCCCCCCCCCCATGTTGGTTCTTGCGTGACCCTCTTGCATATTTTTTGAGGGGGGCAGATCTACCTATTCTTTTTTTTTTGGGGGGGGGGCAATATCCCCCGCAGTCCCAGTAAATTTGACACATATTCATATTGGTGGGCTTTTCTGAAGTGTGTTACTTTATGCTCTATACAGCAGAATATTCAGTTCATTTGTCAGACCAAAGGAAATAGACCTTGAACAGAAGTACATTAAATATGACAAACAACTTTATAGAGTTTTAGTACAAAATGCATAAAACAGCGTTTGAAATGGTTGAAGTTATGTTATCTTGCTTTGACTTGTGTTTGACATTGGTATTTTATGTCCTAAAGGAACAAAGCAACGTGTATAGTACAGGTGAAATAAGTGTGTCACACACACATCAGGCAGTGTTGCTCAGTTCCCTGTGAGCACCCAGACAAAACCTTGACTTTGGAAACACAAGGCAGAAACACGGATCCCACTACAACAGCAAGCACTTCGTGGTTTTCTGGCAACATGATGAAACTTCCTCGAAATCTCCTGCAATGTTGGAATGTCACTCATCCTATTAGTGTGTGTGTTGGAGGGTTCTGAATTACATTGCATGGACATGTGTTTGTGCTGCTCGCCATTGAAATAGACACAGTACCTCACTGCTGTGAAAATGAAGAAATGGGAAATGGAAAGTATGGGAATATTCATCCCAGTATCTCCTCACATCACAGTGAAGGAAGTGCAGAGAGACGTAACAATAAAACAACACGCCGATGAGGATAAATTATTTTATTTTTGGTACATACATGAAAGAAAAATTATTTCCCATAATTTGCCAGCATAGCTAACCGTAAAAAGGAACAGGCTGAAGCCAAGGCTTATCTTATAGCCCCCATCAAATCATTCAGAAATCCAGCAAAATTAAAGTTATTTCATATTGTAATCAAATTACTTTATAACCATTGATTATTTAAGATTTCAAAGTGGTCATATTCTCATTGTCAGAACCATATTTGTTTCTAGAGGTTGTACCAGAATAGGTTGATCTGGTTTCATTTTCAAAAAACACCATATCTGTGTTGTACTGCACGTTACTGTAGCTCCTCTTTTCGCCCTGTGTGTTGAGCTCTCTGTTTTAGCTACAGAGTGAGACACCAGACTTCTTTGGTTTCTTTGTTGGTAGTTACACATGCACATAAAGGACTACTAGCCAGTCAGAAGCAGAGTATGAGGGCCTGAGAGTACCTAGGTAAGGACTACTAGCCAGTCAGGAGCAGAGTATGAGGGCCCTGACAGTACCTAGGTAAGGACTACTAGCCAGTCAGAAGCAGAGTATGAGGGTCCTGACAGTACCTAGGTAAGCACTACTAGCCAGTCAGAAGCAGAGTATGAGGGCCCTGACAGTACCTAGGTAAGGACTACTAGCCAGTCAGGAGCAGAGTATGAGGGCCCTAACAGTACCTAGGTAAGGACTACTAGCCAGTCAGAAGCAGAGTATGAGGGCCCTGACAGTACCTAGGTAAGGACTACTAGCCAGTCAGAAGCAGAGTATGAGGGTCCTGACAGTACCTAGGTAAGGACTACTAGCCAGTCAGAAGCAGAGTATGAGGCTGTGCCATGCTAGCAGCTAGGCAAGCATTACAACGTCTGTCTCTGAAGTGAAGGCTGGACTACAACAGACCTGTTTGGAGCAGTTTGAGGTTTCAGTGGTTTCTGTGCAGATGTCCAGACTGCTAATAATCTGCTGGATGTGAAGAACAGGCTCAGCTCAATAAAGCTGTTCCGCTGACTGAAGGGTTGACGCTGATATGATTATGTTATCATTTCAAATAAATGCATTGTCAGATCTAGCCAAGGACTCAGTCTAGGCCAGACCTAGAAGTGCAGACCTGCATTAAACATTCACCTATTCCTTAAGGTGCAGACTCCGCTGGTTGCCTTGAAACCTCATGACCAGACGCCAGCCCAAGAAATAGTCCAATATATGTAACTCTGCCCCGAAGAAACTTGTTAACCCTTTGGCTTTTGTATAAATTTAACAGCTTCTTGTTGTTACCTTAGGAAAGGCCACAGTTCCCCGCCTTCATGCTAAGCTAACCTGCTGCTGTAGTTTCACATCAGAGCAGAGATGGAAAAGTGGTATCCATCTTCTCATCTAACTCTCGGGTTGGAACCCTACATGGTTTCACCATGCTGTTATATTTGGTTTGAAGCTCCATCAGAGTTTATCAGCTCACCTGGTAGAGCGGGCCCCCCATGTTCTACCAGGTGAGCTTCCCCTATGTATAGAGGCTCAGTCCTCGAAGCAGCCTTTCCAGGTTCAGTTCCGACCTGCGGCCCTTTGCTGCATGTCATTCCCCCCTCTCTCTCCCCTTTCGTGTCTGAGCTGTCCTATCACACAAAGGCCGGGGATTACTTAAACAAGGAGCATCAGAAGCAGCTAACAGGGACAGACATGTTTTTTGTCAAGTCATAGTTGTTGTTGACAGTGCCCGAGAGGGAATTCTTTAACATCCCATCCTGTCTGCATGCTTTCTCTGCAGAAAACAAAGGCGGCACCACGCTAGGTGTGTGTTAACCCAAAGCTCCACCAGCAGCAGCTGTCTTCATCTCCAGAAGTGTGTGACGTTCCAAGCTTGGTGCATATTTAGCTTCACCCTACACTCTAGGTATACATGCTCATACTTACAGCCGTACCAGCATCTCCACACTCAAGAAAATTTGTACTCAACTTCTAAAAATACTTTCAGTTTTATCATCAAATGACGTTTTTCAATTGCCTTTTTTTTTTTTTGCCCCAATTGCCTTTTTCGGTTTTTCATTGTGATAAAAATACTTAGGTACCTGCTAACAGGTACTTTTTGTAGTACTACCTCATTTGAGGCTCCAAGCGAGCTGAGCCAATACCAAACGGTGACGTAAAAACCCGCAGACTGCTGATTGGTCGTAGAGAATCCTCACTAATCCCTGCATGATCATCGCTACCAACAGACGTGGGGGGTTAGTTGTTTTCTCCAGCAGTGTTTTGCCTTCTTTAGAAACGCTATGACAACCAACCAGGCTACCCCCACGAATGAGGCGATACTAATCTGCAATGTTTAAAGGAGGAGGGGGCACCACGGTCGAGGCGAGCGGGTACCATGTAAAAAACGCCAAAAGACACTCCATAAATGGACATGGAAGAGTTTAATCCCCCCACTGGGATTGTACCAGAACCATTACACTGATTAAGAAGTAACACGAAATATATAACTTATTATTATTAAAAAGACACATTTTACCATAATGAAGAGCAGCAGTGATCTTTCAACTAACAAAGTAATAGTGCATCCTCAATTCAACGTTTAAAACAAATGAGACCACAGACCCCCATGTGTTTAGACTTTGTCCCAGGGTCCCATGTGATGACGTTTTTTTTGCTTTTATATGTTTTTATTACAGAAAGTTTATGAAACACATTCTGTTATTGTCTTAGTTGGATGGAAATAAATGATTCTTCTTTGTGTTGGGGACGCCACGAAAAGTCCACAAGGACATCCCCGGACCGCGCTTTGGGAACCACTGGTCTCTAAAACCCTGTTTTTACTGGACCTTCTGTTCTCTTTTGTTTTACATGTTGAATATAAAATATAACTAATAAAACAAACTTGATATCTACTATGGAAGTCCCAGATTAAAAGTGTAAAGAACAACTGTAATAATCCACAGTCCATTGGGTGGATTATTCAGGTTCCTAAAGATAATAACAATAATAATAAAAATAGTATTGGATTTAGCAACTTGTACAGACCGAGTCACAAAGTGCTTCATGCAACAGTAGGATCAAAACCCACAAAAACAGATACAATACCATGGTAAAAAGCCCAAATCACAAAAATGAGAAAAAAGTGAGTTGAGACACATGTGTCTTCAGCTGCTCTCTAGGAGCGTCAACAGAGATTACAGAACGTAGGTTAGCAGGAAGGGCCTTGTCTTGGTTGTGATGTTCTGTTTCATTCTGTTAATTTACTTCCTGTTTCCTGCTTCTTCACTGTCACTTGTGTTCTCTGTTGCCTTTTACCCTGTTTGCATCCTTGTGTATGTTTTATGCTTCAGTTTCCTGTTTTATTTTGTAGTTTGTTTTACTTCCTGCCTTGTGTTTTCCCGCCTTTGTGACTGTCTGCCCCGCCCTGATTTGTTTCACCTGTTCCTGTGCCTCGTGTCACCTGTCCCTCGTTACCTTTTGTGTTTAGTCTCTGTGTTGTCTTTGGCAGACCATTGTGTGTGTGTGTGTGTGTGTGTGTGTGTGTGTGTGTGTGTGTGTGTGTGTGTATGTGTGAGTGTACCAACCCCCTTTGTCCCAGTTTTCCAGTATATTTTGTTCCCGGATCTTTCGGATTCCTCAGCATCTTTTGGAACTACTTCTGCCAGCTGACTTCAGGACTGTCTGTTGTAACCTTTTTTAGTTATTAAATCTTTGAACTCAACAATGCTCTGTCGTCTCTGCATCTTGTGTCCGCCATTTTCACGAAATCTCTGACAGTCGGAGTTCAAGGAACTTCCAAGGAACGCTGAGCTTTGGTTTCCAAACGAGTGCGGACCACCAGTAATCCCTGGTTAGAAGACCTGAGTGACCTGCTAGTAGTGTCGATCCCTCAAAACCTTCTGAAGTGATCCTTTGATCCCAAACCTAAACCCATCCTCCAACCTAAACTCCCACATTGTAATCTGCCTGATGATCTGATGATCTACCTGGGTGTTCCAGAAGAGGACCCTCACATTTCCCACACAAATATAGCAGCACAAGAACACAGACTCACACAAACCCGAGCAGAAAACACATATCTGAGGTAACCATAGCAAATGTAACCAAGCAATGTTTAATGAGAGTGTAAATCCCCGTCCGACGGACGTGTTTTCACTGCAGTTGACAGGACCGTGCATGCGGCTGCTATATCCCCAGCTTTCCAAACTCAAGTGTTCTCCTTAATTGCAGGTCAGTGTGAATCTGTCACAAGCCTTAACTAATTCTGTGGTGTAAAGAAGCCTGCAACACACACCCATCTGCTTGTCTTAACCTGCAGGAGAGGAAAGGCACGCAAGTAGATACAAAGTAAAGATGAAAAGTGGTTTGGGTTCAGTCAGCATGGCCTTTAGTCATGACCCACTGAGCTGATCAAATTACAGCATCATGACCAGCAAGCATGGAGGTGGAGGGCAGACGGAGCTGTAATGACGATCTTGCTGCCTTTCATACAGTACCCGCTGTTAACATATGCTTAACAGCTCAGCAGCCTATTATTTACCACCCAGTTTTCACTTTCTGAGTGTTTCTGTGCCTGTCGTGGTCTTTTAATAGGCGTTTAATGAAGTGAGAATACTTAATTCCTTCACCTTAATACACGGCTTGGGTGAAACTTGATTCTGATTGGTCAATCCCAGTATTCTCTGGTCTCCTATTTCTGTATCACAGACTGTTGCTAGGTATAACAGACCATTGCCATGGACAAAGTCTTCATCATAGACTCTGGCTGTCCATTTTTAAATCAATAAAATTATTTTTAAACCAATATGTGTGCTCATGTGGAGCTTGGGCCGCTGACCTGCGGATCCCAATGGGAGAGAGAGGGTAGGGGAACTGGGATCGCTAACAGAGTTAAGAATTACAGTGCAAACACAGCATTAGTTATCTCCGGGGTTTGAACAATTTTCAATCCCAATTCTTTAACAAATTAATTTTTGATTAACTTTTCAGCTCCTACTACGCGAGCCGTCTCCGAGTAACGTCTCTAAGTTAGACAGCTAATCGTAGACATTATCAGATCTAAGGTCTGTTGATCCAGACTACCTTGCAATGAGCCGTGTCACGTAAAGCAAGCTAATCATTATTGAGAATTGAACCCCTTTTATGCTGATTCCAGACCTGTTGGGATTCTAATAATGCCAATAATGATCACCTTGCTGTTTCCTTAGTTAAAATAGAACGCTGAGTAAAAAAAATCGTATATGCATTGCTTTTACAGGCTAATTGTGTAGTGAACTGCCGACAGTCTGCAGTCAGCACTGCTTATATGAACTATGATGCCTTCATTTAGTGTTCACACAGAGCTGCATTGGAACAATGATGAGCGACTACATACTGAAGTGCATTCTGAGGATGATGCAAATGCTTTGATTAGCACAAAAGTGAGCAAATGACACAGTCAGTGACTATGGATCTTTGAACTGAACTGAAGGAAGTGATTAGAATCAGCAAAGTCATTCGTGAGTTCCTCCACCACATGCAAGCCTGGAATGCATCTGAAAATGCATACCCAACCCGTATGGTGTTGGACGCGCTGAGCTGACATTTCCAACATCCTTCTTGCTGTTGGTGACGCGTAACCATGGTTACCCACGCTGACCACAGCTCTAGCGCCAAGGCCAGATAATGCTAAGATAACTAAAAAAGGTACACAACGAGACCAACACTGGTTAAAAATATATAGAAATGTAAATTTGAGTTTAATTGACGTTACAGCGATCCTTGGTTGCGTTTTTTTCTGTGGCGATTGACCGTCATTACTACTGCATAGCATTGTGGGATACCTTTGCCGCCACAGATTTGTCCAATATTGCATACTGCAATATTTAACAAGAAATTGTATGCAATTTGCGTGCTATTGGTTTCTGACTTTCGGAGATACCAAAAAATCTGATCTACTGTTTTAGCTACTAAATAGTATGTCAGTATGGAATTTTGGACAAAGCCCTGGATCTTTGATGCAGTGTACCGGCCCTTTAATTTCCAACGCATGATGTTTACAGATGAAGGCAGGGTGTGCCCTGGTGTGACCCTGCACCTCCCCCTAATGGAGACAGTTCAGAGCACTGGATCCCAACCTGGAGTCTGCTTGTTCCATGATTACTGATTTCAGTCCTTTTAGACTTAATGTTGGAAAGGTATCTCATTAAACAAGGATAAAACACGATGATCATGGATACAGTTGAGGCCACATCTGTTGTTTGTTACAACAGAGCTGAATTATTTTGTTTTGGTTGTACCCGTAGACAGTCCCTCCGGGAATTTTCAATGTCAGAAATGCAACAATTAATACAAATTCAACCAATCTCATCAATACAGTGCAACCTGGCAAATTTGACATTTTGAGACATGTGTAACATCTTACAGTAGCAACAAAACAGGCCCTGCAAAACCAGTCAGTCCTGCCAACCTGTTCACATTTAGACATTAAAGTGTGATGGACAATATGCTGACCCTGCATTTTGGTAAGACAAGATTCTGAGTAAAGTCACGGGGCTCACAAAGGTTTTAGCCCGAAATTCAAAATGTTAAGATCAGTCAATAATGATCATTTTAGCCTACGCCTTCATTTTAAATCAGTTTGAATTTGCATGTACTTCCTAGTTTGAAGGCCTAACAAACCGACTTAAAGGGAGGCAGCAAACAACACAGAATAAAATATTGTGAGTAATTCTGAACTTGGGTCATGGGTCTCATGTAAAGGACACAATACATGACAATATTGACACTGGTGGCAGCATATCAGACCTGTGTTCCTACAGATTTAAGACAGCGTTAGGGAAAGGAACCTTTGCCTACATAGGGGCAGCTCAGTGGAACTATCGGCAAATTAAAGTCATTTCCACGCTGAAATCTTTCAAAAAGAAAGTCAAGGCCTGGTTATTAGACAGGGAAGCGGATTACAACAAAAAGCAAATTACCGTTTTTATTTTTTATATATTTAAGTCAAATGTTTTTATGCCATGTCAATGTTTATCACCAACTCTGTAAGTGTCTTGTCTTGTCCTGATTCACAATGGAAATAAGTCCTGCGATGTGTGCTTAATCCTCGATTGTGTTTGATGTGTAAGGCATTCTTGATACAATTACATAAATCAAATTAAATCAAATACAATATGTTGCTACTATATTTCACTCTTGAGTTGCTAAAAGCTGCTGCAGTGGACAAGCTCCGCTTGTTATCGCCAGGGCAATAAAAGGTTAAAGTACGTCCTCAAACTCTTATTGAGGTCAGGAGAGGGGGAATATTCCTGGTCTGGTGCCTCGCAGCTCATTCCAAGCCTGCAGGGTGTGTACCTGTACCTGTACCTAGATCTAGTGTTGTTGGACTAGGTTGCCTAGTTTGTGTCACAGTCACACTGTAAGACCAAAATCTGTAGTAAAACGGATAATGCCCTTGCAGAAGATGACCAATACCAGTTATTTAAAATGTTACATAATAAAATTTTTCTTGCTGTGTACTTGGATGTCACACTTCCCTATTTGCCCTTTTTTGTGCTTCCTGTCACTGATGACTGGAAGTATGTGTGTGTGTGTGTGTGTGTGTGTGTGTGTGTGTATCGGCTATGTTTCAGTAGAAAATGGATTTCCCTTTGGGGACAATACAACTATTTGTATCTTTACCTGTTCTGTTAAACCAAAAAAGGAAAATTCTGCAGATATGCAGTATGTCCTCTGTTCATTTTTTTGGACATTTTTGTCCAAAAAAATTAAAAAAAGGTAAAACACATGAGAAAAATCATTACAAACATTCCCACCGAGTATTTTAGCCCGTACTAGTACCAGTGAACATATTGTTAAATTTAACAGGGCCAGCCTCACGCTTAACACCTCCTCCTTCTAATAGTCTCCTTGTAACCTAAAAAAAAAAGATCAATAGCAATGATGACTCACAATGGACACGTGTTTGGATGAGGCTATGTCTGTTTTTTTCTCTTCATGTATTTTGACTTACTTCTTAGACAATAATAATTTTGTGGTGTGACAAAGCTGTACCTAAAGAGGCATTTTGCAGGTGTGTACCCAGCTCTGTGTCACGGCAACGTGTGGGAAGCCTTTTTAAGGTAAACCATGTTTGGCTTCCCTCTGTGGTGCCAGAGCACTGAGCTCTCAGCAGTCGAGAGCTATGGAGGTCTGCCGAGATCAGCTGGATGACCAGACCGACCCTTTTCACATCTTGGCAGACCCTCCTCGGGAGCTCTGTGCACAGGGCTAATGGGTAGAAGAACCAAAGCCGTGGCACCCAGGCAGGGCCCAACCCTCTGCCAGCCAGCCTCCTCTGTCTGTCCTTTAGCCATTTCCCTTCTCTTTCAGACACGTCGCCTAACTTCCTAATGAGCTTTTTCCCTTTCTGATTTGTCCTCTTCCCAATATGATCTTACCTGACTGGCAAAGACGACAACACAGCCGAGGCTGTCAGGCGCAACACACGTGCTTTACAAATGGTGCTCTACGCCAGGGGCCTTCAAAGGTTTTTAGGACAAGGACCCATTAGCTGAAAGAGAGACAAATCAGACCCCTTACTACATATACAGTATACTACTTAGTTGCACATTAAACTAGGCCAGTTTGATGAAAATTGGTATTAATGTATCATTCAGTATACGTACATCCTGTTTTAATGTTGATCATAAATTTGGGGGGTGCAGTGAATCCTTAATATTAATTATTTATGATATAATGTTTGGCGGCCACAGTGGCTAAGCTATAGTAAGCTTATCTTCAATGGGCTTTTTTCACAAATAGGCCATAAGGTGTCAGTCTCCATCTTTCTCTCCCTTCATCTCGTTACTGTCACTGTCCAAAAAAGGCACATAGGCGGTAGAAAACTGAAAAGTCGCTTTTCAGTCAGATTTTGAATGAAAAGAAGAAGAATTAGTGTCAACCAATCATCAGTGCCGATTCTGCTCATAATGAACAGGACAGGATGAAACACCAAATGGTTCATGTGAACGCCTGACTCAAATTGAAGGGACTGACTTGGGACTGAAAGGGTTAATATACAACTTATCAACACTTTACATAGTAGGAGTCCATATTAGGAAGTGGTATACATTTTTCAATTTTTGTTCAAATGTATGGATGCACACATGTTCCTATGGCTGAGATCAGAAGCTGCACATACGTTGTCACCGTCTAAAGCTTGTTTTTAGCACGCAGGATGACAGCTGAGGTGTGACAGCTGAGCACGTAAAGTGAACACCGAGTCCCTTGGCTGTTACATCTGTGAAATCTGTGACAGCTGGGAGGAAAGTGTGACACAAACTGTGAGGAACAGTAAAGTACCTGCTGATGGCAGATCCCTGAGAGCCCAGGGCTCATCTTTAACCCCCCCTCCCCCTCCCCCCTCCCCTGGAAACTGGAAACCAGCCCTCCCAACGTCTGCCCGCTCATGACACTAGCCTGTGATTCACAAAATGGACACCCACCCTCACCACAGGCTGTGTGTGTGTGTGTGTGTGTGTGTGTGTGTGTGTGTGTGTGCGTGCGTGCGTTTGTGTCACCCAGGGGCCAGAATCTGAAACAGAACACAGGTACTTACACCACAGAGTTCAGTTGAATGAGCAAGTCGCAAGTACTTACCGTCACAACACACACACACACAAAGACACACACACGCACACACACACACGCGCGCGCAGACACACACACACACTCTAGTGTCATCACTATAGCTGGAGGTGGCAAAAAGGACCACATCCCTTTGATAAGGTGCCTTACTGGGATCTTAGAGAGAGAGTGAGCGAGCGAGTGAGAGAAAGAGAGAGAGAGAGAGAAAATGGCCTTCAGAAGTCATTCTAATTATCGATTAATAATACCTTAATAAAACAATGTCACAAGTTACCTCATGTGGGGCAAAAGCCAATTATGTGACACATAAAATATACTTAACTGTCAATTTGGAGTTATGATTTAATCATAATAATAACCATAATCAAAGTTACCATATCAACAACTAGCAGACATTTTTGGAGTGTTGTTGCAGAAGAGGTTGGCAAGATGAACTTTAAAAAAAAATTAAAAAAAAAAAATAACCAAAAAAGCCATAGATGGTATTTCCCAAATCACCAATTCACAAAGTAATAATGCGAATGTAAAACAATATTTCACTAAACTAAATGATTTAAGCATAAAGGAGCAAAATAATGTGTGTATGTGAGGGTGTGTGTGTGTATTTTCTTCATAGATAGATAGATAGATGCTTTATTCACCATAAAGGAACTTTTAGAAATGTTAGCTGGCGGGGCTGTGACCGCCTGGGAAGCCAAACAAGTATTGATGAACGTGAGAGATAATAATCATTCTTTGGTCCGGCTCGAATTGTGCCTTGCATTTCATAAATGATGTGTGTTAATTTAAAAGATAAAAACACGTCAAGAGATAAACGATTTGACATAAAGGACTTGAAGATTAGGTTTTGTTTGAGATTCTCTCGTCGATAACATTGAGAAATATGGACGTCTCCTTGTCGAGCTTTACCGTCTTCTCCCAAGACCAAGGCAAACGCATCAAAATGAGGGAAAGCCATTATAAACTGGGTCATGTCGAGAGCTGCAGCTACTCGACAGGAGTGGAGGTGACGTCTGGTAAGCAACTTGGACTCCAAGGCACAAGTCGATCGGGACCAAAGATATTTTGTCTTTCGCCAGTGACCATTTTTTTAGGTCCCATGGAGGCCAACGCAAGGGGCGGGACTTTGGCTCTCTATTATGTTGGAAGCCACACACGGGGGCTCAATGGTGTTTTAAGCCCCCCACGTCTCCTGCCAGGCAGCAATGCGATCTTTCCTAGTGCCTTCGCTGAACAAGGGTTCTGGTCTGGGACCAACTTGTTCTGGTCTGGGACCAACTTGCCTGGCGTGGACCTCAGCAACACAGCACATTAACACCACCACGTAAGGGGGGGATTCTCAGGGGAATGTAAAAGTAGCCTAAAGGGATTGTAAAGCATGTGCAGCACATAATCCAGACAGCACTGGGTGAGTTAAGGTGTGTGGGAGTGAGGGGGGGAGAGTGTGGGAGTGAAGGGGTGGAAGGGTGGGATTGAGGGGGTGGGAGGGTGGGAGGGGGTCTCCACAGCTGGTCCAGGCTGTCAAGTCGTTCAGCCTGATGGCAGTGGGCACAGAAGAGCATACACTGTTGATGTATTTGTCATTGTACAACACAGGGTTGGACAATAAAAAGACAGTTGTAGTCCCTTCACACTGCACACACACACATGTGTAGGACAAGCAACCTCCATATTTTCCTTGTTACAACTCACCTCAGTCAATTTTCTGTAAAGTATCTCAAACTGTGGACCAATAAAAAAAATTCAAAAACACTGTCTCAGATAATCTCAGAACTGGCATATAGGTAATTTGGAGTCTTTTTCTCCTTTCATTTTCCTTTTGAAGGAGTTGATGTTGCTACGTTTCTGTTTCTGCAATTATTTTTTTTACGGTATGAAGAAGTATGTTTTGAAACATATTAGTTGTATTTGAAATGGTTTTTCATTTATTTATCCTATAGGTTTTTTAGGAAAAACTTGGGAGGGACCCTTGATACAATATGCATATTACGTTATTAATATTGCTCTGTTAATCTTCTTTCTTCATGTGCTAATAAATAAAGGAAGTGAAATAGATAGATCATAAGAACGCAAGCATTGGATTTTCATGGAGGGTGGCGACAGATGGTGTCTTACTGCGTGGGTCACTGTATGTATATATGTGTGTGTTTGTTTACAGCAGTGGGAGGTGTGTGTGTGTGTGTGTGTCTGTTCTGCTTCGTACTGTTAAAACAGGTCCTCTCACAGGGTGTAGATGCCGGCCGTTGTTTATAAGAATGCTACACAGCACTAGTACATATGTCAGTTGTCAGGATGGCACACACACGCACAAACACACACGCACACACACACTGCGTCTCACTATCTGTGGGGGGGACCCGTCATTGATAATGCATTCCCTAGCCTCTTACACCCTCACCCTAACCATACCTAATTCTAACCCTAACCCTAAAACGAGTCCTAACCCTCCAACAGCCCTTTAGAGTTGTGGGGTCCGGGCCCCACAATGTAGTTAAACGAGATGAGACACACACATACACACAATGAAGCTCACACCCTCCAATCTAACATTAGACCAACTATCCTAACAGATTTCAGTTAAGCTATGTATTCCAAATCAGTTACATAACAGCAGACTGGTATATTTCCAGTGTGTACCGTCTTATTTATTCTCAAAATGATGATATAATGCTGCTGAGTGTAACCGGACCACCACTACAGGGGGACTGTACTCTATGCATGTGACAGATTTGGACTTTCAAAAACTTTTTCCTTCCGCTGGTCCAGAGTGATGTTTTTTTTAGTTTGGACCCAGCTGTCAGCCACATTATCTCTATAAATACTGAGATGTGATGAGTTTGTTTGCATCAAATACTAAATGTGCATTTGCAAAGGAGAGGATTCACTCCAGCCAGCAAGTAAGAATGAGACCACCTGTGTCAAGTCAAACTGAACGCTCCATCACATCGCCTGTCCTATTAAAGATATTTAATCTACCCACTTTGATCTACTTCTCCAGTTCTTGGTCATGGTGGCAGGAGGCCAGCCTGGACATCGCCCTTTCCTGGAGGCTTCCTGGGGGGCGTACAGACCAAATAGAAAGGAAATGAATCCGTCCAGCATGTTCTGGGTTTGTCCTGGGGTCTTCTGGATCTGTTTCACAGGGAGATATTCAGGAGGATCTTGATCAGATGCTGAACCACCTCAACTACTACTCTGACTTCCTTCTGGATGTCTTGCTGTAGCAGAGCCAAATTGTGGATGCTTGCAACACGTTAAAGGAAAGACCTTCATTGAAGGGAAACTTTGCGTATTTTCAACCAGCTCTGTGTCACTGCATGTATTGCCGGCACTGCAGTGACACAGAGCCGGTTAAAATAGGCAAAGTGTCCCTTTAAGTGTCTGATGGGATACACATGATACACAGTGTACTGTGTATCATGACAGGTGATGAACCAAAGGAGATATATAACCAACTCTGTAGTTCACCTGTGCGGAGCCTATTAGCCTCTTTCAGCTCATTATTCTGGCATCACTGTCTGAAACGTTGCTGTTGTAGTTCAGTGTCACTACAGAAGCAGATGTCATTTTCAGTGAACATGCTTTGATAACGCCACTGTACACTACCTGCACAGCAGCACAAAGCAAATAGATTAAGAGCATTCTTTCAAATGCTATTCTCTCTCTAGCTGTTTGGATGATGGTGGTGGAGAGCAGGATATGCCCCTCAAAATTCTCCCATAGGTGCTGAGTTGGGTTGGGATCTGGGGACTGGGTTCTATAATTCACATCAATGCCCATCTGTTATAGGCTGGACTCACACGTATGTCTATTAGGTTTAATTTGTAAACTGTGTATGGTGAAAACACAAACGTGAGCCAGAAAGTGTGTCTCAGTCTTAAGTTAAGAGAGGAAGTTGTTATTAAATTATTTTTAATAAGTTGGTATTACACAAGCACCCTAACTTTCCAAAATCCTAAATAAACTCTCCTAACATTAGGATAACCCCAGAGCTGGCCTGTCTCTTTAGTTTTGCTCATTTTAAAAGGCACAGCCTTGTCGGTGGACGCTGTGGAGCCGGGCTCCGACGTTCGTTTAGTCTGCGGACTGTTTCCAGTTGTGCAAATGGTTCCGTTGTGGGAACGGGACTGAATGTGTCCACGACAAAGCATGCATGTGACAACCTTGCTGCAGGACCAGTACAATTTCACAGCTGTCTGCAGAAGGTGAGTCCGAGCCTGGGACCAACCAGCAGAGTCCCAGTTCATGGATTCCATTGCCTGCTTGCTGGTTAACGGATACTATCATTTTATCAATCATAAATACAAATCTAAAGTAGCATCCCTAGTGTCAATGCATGTTTCAGCATGTTTAAATGGGAACAACAGTTACACAGTTGTTTAACTTGGCCAGATAATAACAGTAGCATCAGTTGCTAGGCAACATAAGGGTTGATAACCAATAAGATAAGATGAGATAAGATTCCTAAAATTATTTGGGATACCTACATAGGTTTAGGATCTTTTCATCTGTAATGACTTTTATTCTAAAACAGCCATAACTGCAATTGTTACCAAACAACTAGGATCTGTAATTTCAGATGTTTCTGTAATATGGTCCCAGAAAATTAATAATCTTTATAAGTGAATGAGGGTCAAACACTTTATTTGTTGTCTCAGCCGCTTGGAGAGGCTGAACCATATTTGAGCCCCTGCTTTCACTTCATCTGCATTCATAATCAGCATATTGTTTGGATTGCTCACATATTAATATTAAAGTACAGCTCTCCTCCATCACATCCTTATGTCTCAGCCAGAAAATAGCGAAAACATGTCAAAACACTCTGGCACCATATGGATTTCTTTTTTATTCAAGATGGCCCTCTTCAAGATCAACTAGCATTAGATGACCACAGACGTCTGGCCCACAGCCAGCTGTTGATCAGTGAATGGAGAAAGCTAATCGGGGGGGTGGGGGGGGGTCCTTTATCTTCATCCTACATGCAGGATGCTGATGCAGAGGACAGCAAGGAAGATTGTGTTAATTAAAGCAGAACTTTGCAGATTTTACACCAGCTCTGTGTCATTTGTGTGTGGGCAGTCAGAGGGTATGTTTACATGCACACCACTATTCCAATATCATTCCAAATATGACAATATTCCAAATATGATACAGGAAATGTAAACAGCATATTCCTGTTGGATATTCTGAATAAGGCTTTTCTCTGAAAATTGCATTTTGTGGAATATTCGGGTATTATTTGGGTTTTAGAGGCATTGTTTGGACATGTATAGTGTACATTCAGAATATGCATCTAAATCAGATTTTATACCAAAGTTTGATCCCAGTTTACAGCCTCTCCCACACGGCTTAGGGCAAGTTGAGTGCGTTGCTATGGTTGCTGATTTTACATTTTATCAAAGACTTGGATATCAACAGGTTTTTGGATATGCACGAACAAAAAACAGGAGCTGTGTTTGTAAGTTTTACTAAGTTGCTGAAATAAATCCTATTTTGCACGGCTACAGATAAACGGGAATATTAGTGGAATCATCACTTCATCAGCCATGTATATAGTTTAGTTGGAATATTGCCTTTTTTGGAAAATGGGAAATTAATATTATGTGCATGGGAACAGACTGAATGTGTTAAAGCAACACTGTAAAATAATGTAACCCATTTAGTTTCAGTGGTCCATGAACTGGTAACAGGGTGAACGGCTAGAACTGCACGCAGGATTCAACAAATCTCTCTTCATTCAGTGCAACGCAACTCGCCATTTTGTCCAATCAACGCACTTTCCCCTCAAATCTGCCCAATCACTGGAGCTTCCCTGTTGCCATATTAATTTCCCTTGTGGTATGGAGTTGAGACGTGTGTAACATCTCACAGTTACCAATAAAACATGCAGATGCTCTATAAAAACCATGTCAACCTGTACACATTTGGACAATGAAGTACGCTGTTATGATTTCCCCCTCTAAAGTCGCTAAAAGCTGCTGCTGTTTTAATCCTCAGTTCACACACACACACACACACACCCAATATGAGACGATAATTAGACGAAGACAGCTACGCTCGTAATTGTGTGCAATAAAATGTAAAATAAAAGTACTTTATCAAACTGTAAGCGAATGAGTCTCCCAGGCCAGGATGAAATGAACTTTTAACAATGTGAACTTCAAGCAGCCACTGACAGATATGTTTAAATTGGATTCATTCAGTAGCAAGTGATGTTTTTGTGTCTTAAATCCACGAGAAACTTTCATATTAAACCAGCGTCCTGAGCCTTTTGGGGACTAGAAACACTTGCCCAGAGCAGTTGTGTTCTCCCTGAAACAAGTTACCTCTTATGTTGAAAAACTCCAAAAACCTTTTTTGCAATTTAATTGAAAAGAACATGTTTATTCACGCGAAATGTGTTGATTACAAAGAGAATTTAAATCTCTGTTTCCAATCATTTTCGAGCCGATTCTGACTGTTCAGACTGTTTGTGTCTTTCACTGGGAGGCTGGGAAACCAGCAAATAAAAGAAAAAGAGGACGACTTTTGATAAAAGACGGCCGTGTCATGCTTTAGTCAAGTTTCTGTTGTGGTGTTTCATGTTTTCTGTCTGTTTATCTACTTCCTGTTTGGTTTTGTCCTTGGTCCCTTGTCTTCTGGCCTTTGTCTGCTTTCTCACCGGTTTGATTACCATCTCCGCCCCTAATTAGATTCACCTGTTTGTTTTCAGCTTCCCCTCATCCCAGCACTTAAATACTTCCCATTCCCACGTCCCCTCTGCCAGCTTGTAGTTGTCCCTACGTCACTCTCACCAGCGTTTTGTTTTGAGTTTGCGTCCCCGGCGTTTTTGGACTTTGGCCTGTTCCTTTGGTACTTTTGCCTTCCTAAGTGTTACTGGACTTCTGCCAGCCTTTTGACTCTGATTACTGCCTGCTCAAGCTGTACTGTTGCCTGCATTGTTCTTTGGACATTAAAAGTACTTACCTTTCATACCTGTCTGAGTGGTGCATTTGGGTCCGCCACTGTACCGTGATAGACAGGGAATGACTGGCCTGACAGAAACGGAGTTTAGTTCCCTGAGTTAGTGAATTCTCTGTTGCCCTAATGACCTCAGTATCAACACTGAATTTAAATGGTTCCTAAATATTTATGGGAGGTGACCAGTTTAACCTTTTCATTGTGACTGATGGACCCCCTGGCTGCAGGTCTAACACGTCTAAAATCAAAAAGTTTCTCGGTTTTTGAGACATTTAAGTCAAAGTTTTCATCACACCAAGAAACGGTATCAAGGACGGCCTTCCCATCTTCAGCTGCTGAACCTTGGAGAAGGGATAGTAATACCGTGCCATCTGAAAATCAGACTAAGTGGCTGCCCTCCTGAGAGCTCCTGCAACCATCAGTGTACATAATTAAAAGGATGGGGGAGAGATCACAGCCCTGTGGTGAGCCTGTGGACACACGTCTGAGAAATGATTGTTCGCAAAGAGCCTCTGCTCTCGAAAAAGATTTAGAATCCACAAAACAAGCCGGTGAAGGAAATCACATTGCAGCTTCTGTGTTAAAAGATATGCTTCTATTGAAGGGAAAGGAGAAGTCTGCAAACAAAAGCCTGAGATGAGCTCATGGCTTGTTTATAGCTGCAGTTCAGAATGAACGCTTTGCATCCTCTACTCCTCTTCCTGCCAAACGGAAGGCCATCAAGTTGCTCTACATATGACAAGATGAGATTTTGAATGGTATGCTTAAATGGTAACTACCGAGAAACAAGCTACAATGTAAGTTAACGGGGCGATGGTCCAGCTTGATTGGCCACCGACAGGCTCAGATTCTCATTCTAAATGTCTGCTTGCATTACGGAAAGGATCCCTACAGAGTTAGACCTTTAAAAACCTCTTTGAGACCATTCTGTTTAATCAGAAACAGGACTGATTTTCGCCAACATATTTTCACATGTAAATTGGTAAACTGTTTGTTTATTTCTACCAAAACTAGAGTTTTGGTGCTTGGCTTATTTTTTCTGTCGATTATGAATGAAGTGTATTTTATGATGCTAAAATTTCTGTTACGTCCCACCAGACGTAGCAGATGGAGGGGGGTTAAGCAATTTCACGGATGTTTTTATGTTTAAGAAAAGGATTTTACGCTTTAACAAAAAGGTCGACGTCCTTAGAAATCCTTTCCATAATGTTGTCAGACGCTGATAATAATAATCTGAAACTGTCAGCGGCAAAACGAACCCTTTTGTGAACGTAAATACAAGCTTGAGAACTGTCCTATTAACTTCCATCGTAGCTTGTTTCTCGACTGCAGCTTCTTGATTCTTGTTTCCGTCACTTAGATAGAACAACCCAAGAAAATAGCGTCCAGGTTGAAAAATAACAGCAGTTACCCTTTAACAAAGATGTGAGGGCGACTGGTGGACAATCATTGAGTTTCCTGGGATTAGTGATCTTTGGCATTGGAATGACTGTGGAAGATTTCCAGATAGCATGGATTCAACCACATTCTAGTGACGTCTGGACAATGTGACAGAGAACACCCTTTAGCTGGCCAGCCCAGAGGCGTAACGTGCACCCACCAATGTTATCAGGGGCCAGGAGTCTTTCTGATGTTGACCCGTTTAAGAAGGTTCCTGAAATATCACAGTTCAACAAAGAGAGTGATTTCCTGAGATGGGATTTTTCACATTTTTCAAAGCGGGACTAAAACATGTTAAGGTAGATCTGCTTCAAATTTTAATGGGTTTCCTGTCATTTCCACTGTCTTTGTGGGTGAATGAGGCCATGAGTGTAAGATCCCACCAAGCTGCACGCAGATCACCACTACTATGTAGTTCTACCTTATCCTTATACGTACTATATACAGTCTACAGCTCAACACCTCCAAGACCAAGGAGCTGGTCGTTGACTTTGGGAGGTCCAGACCAAGAACCCCTACCAGTCCGGCTGGAGGGAGTTCAATCATACAGATACCTCGGGCTGTGGCTGGACAACACACACCAGCCCCCTGGACAGGAAGACCCAAGGCAGGTACATATGGTACTGGTTATGATAGGGTAAAGAGGACTATACAGAACAGGAAGGAAGAGAAGGAGTGGTCGCCCCTCTTTCACTGTGCAATTAAGTAATTAATAATCTACTCACATACCTGGACACTCTAACTGCTCTCAATTGATAATTTATGTTGAAGGTCTCTTTTATAGCCAAAGGTTTTATTATTATTATTATTATTGAAATTTTTAAAGAGAAGTCTAAGTACTATGTCCTATTTTCATTCCTCACCTCTCTGTTATCCCTTATCTCTGGACTTGCCTTTATTTTTTTATATAATGACAATTATATTAAATTCCAAAAGCTGTCTTTGTGAAGATGATTGGATAGCTCTAACCCGCTGCTCTCACTGAAATGTCAAGTCAACACATAACGCAGGTGATGCTTACCAAGTTGTTTCTGTGTAAATGTTAATTAGTTTTTCAGTCCTGAGCACTATTACATAGCAATTCCTGACTTAAAATCTATTGGAGGGTGAACATCATTTTTATTTAATGCATCATGTTGTTGTCTTTTTTTTTTAATGTGTAGATACTCAAGCACTCCCACAAGTTTATGTAACTATTGGCAAATAATTATGGAATTAAAAAAAAACTAAAAACACAAACTGCTCTTAGAGGAACCAAACTAGTGACTGAGTAGAGCCACTGATTCACACCCCTCGTGGTTAATGGCAGTTTGTTACCTGCCCGTTTATACTTGTCATATGTTATGTCCTATATCAAAAATAATGCATGATGACATGAAATTGGAGGTTGTGCAATGTTGAAAATGAAGTTTCTTTGATTCACAAGGTCAATTTTGTATTCCTGGTCTGGGTGGAATTATTAGAATTGTTGGGTCTTTGTAAATTATAGAGTGGTCTAGACCTGTTCTATCTGTAAATTATAGAGTGGTCTAGACCTGCTCTATCTGTAAATTATAGAGTGGTCTAGACCTGCTCTATCTGTAAATTATAGAGTGGTCTAGACCTGTTCTATCTGTAAATTATAGAGTGGTCTAGACCTGCTCTACCTGTAAAGTATAGAGTGGTCTAGACCTGCTCTATCTGTAAATTATAGAGTGGTCTAGACCTGCTCTATCTGTAAATTATAGAGTGGTCTAGACCTGCTCTATCTGTAAATTATAGAGTGGTCTAGACCTGCTCTATCTGTAAATTATAGAGTGGTCTTGACCTGCTCTATCTGTAAATTATAGAGTGGTCTTGACCTGCTCTATCTGTAAATTATAGAGTGGTCTAGACCTGTTCTATCTGTAAATTATAGAGTGGTCTTGACCTGGTCTATCTGTAAATTATAGAGTGGTCTAGACCTGTTCTATCTGTAAATTGTCTCAAGAAAACTCTTGTTCTGATTTGATACATAAAATTGAATTGAATTAGGGGCGAAACGACTTTGACTATTACATCTTAAAGGAATCATGCTGCAGGACTAAGTTACAGAGATCACAATTGCAGTCCTGGAAGTGTTGCGTTTTTTTGGGGGGAGGGGGGAGGGGGGTATTGGGTGGACAGTGGGCACAAAAGCACAGCATTGGAGACAGGAATCCACATCCTGCATTACTGGGCTAAGGTTAATTATACACACAGGACGTGTGCATGTTTAGGGGACTGGTTCTGTCTGTGGTCTTCAGCTCCAAGCCCACTGGCTTTTTCAAACGGGACTCAAACAAGTGCATTTGTCGGGAACTATTATCAGCTGCAGATTAATCCACATGTGATGCTCTAGTTCTTCAATAGTTATGGACAACAATATTAACGACACAGAGGACGCAGATATGTTGGCCTCCTTATTGGTTACATCCATTGTTAGTGTGGGTGTATCCAACGATTTGACAAGACAAAAAATATAGAATATCTCTAGACTTATCTTTTCAGATTTTAACATTTGCTCACATTGTATGAAATGCCCTAACAAACATTCTGAAGAAAAGAAGGCCAATTAGGCAATAAATGCACCTAAATAACTTTTTTTATAGAATCAGGTATTTCAATGAAAATAATTACAGGTACGGTTTAAGATTATAAAATACAGCATGAAACTGTCGATTTAAGACCATTCCCTCCATTTTGATCCAAATTGCACATTTTCAGTTTTATATTCACCTAATGAGATTGAATGAATTTGCACGTTCCACATCCAAAATGAGCTTGGAGTGTTTTTCTTTACAGGATGTCTTCCTTCCAGCCGACTCTAGTGTGCTGTGCTACATTACACCCAGTTGAGTCTACAGAGAGAGCAAAGTAAAGATGATGCATAATTAATTGGTACAAAGCTGAATATTTCCTGTGGCGTTTCTGCTAAATGAGCCTGGGTCCTATCCTTCCCATCATTACCGTCAATTCTCCTTAATAGTGTGCTTAATAAGTAATGAGTGGCCTGAAAACAGAGCCAACCAATGGCTGCAGAGCCTCCGTCAGGATGGAAACTCCTCCCTCTTAATGGCAGTAACACACTGCAACAATCAAACATGAATTATGTAATGATTTCACCATTTTACTATTTACTCACTTCACATTCTCTGATCCATGTTCTTAGTTCTTAATGTGTTTTTCACGTTTGTACAGACAGAGAATAGAGTAAAGTAATATAATTAAGTAATTTACACATATACATATACATATAAATATATATATATATGAGAGCGCCATTGTTGACTGGACTTTGACAGCGGATGCAGCCTCCACAACAAACGTCAAATTCAAACAGAAGATTTTTGGAAATATATTGCAGCCGTGGATAAACTGGATTCTGATGAAACACTGTGTGTTGCATTGTGTGTGGATCCACTGATTGTGTTTCAGTCCAGCAGGGTTTCTTTTGGGATTCTAATTACTGCGGTTTTAACAGGATTACAAGAGATAGAATGCACTAAGACGCTCGGGGTGTTTGCGGGCTAAATTAAATGGGATATAATACGGTAGTGTGCTGCGTGGCGATAAGAGGATGTAAATAGGCAGCGACAGTAGATCAGCTATCTCCCGTGAATAACAATGGGAAGGGGGGGCTCAGGCTGGCCTCTGGTTCTCCTGGTAGTTAGTGTTGGAGAGCTCCCATTCATTGTAGCCTCATGGTGAAAAATGAGAATCCCACCAAGGGCCAGGCATGGTTTATGGAAATGCTTTTATTACATTGAAAGAGTCTTATATCTTTGACTGTATTATTACATGTCTCATACAGTCTTCTCCTTAAAGTTTGGTCGACAAAGAGCTCAATCAAAGTAAGAAAAAAAAACCTTCCTCAGCCATTGTAAAGTTAACCAAATGTCAAGAAAAACAATCACTCTGATTACATTTTCACAACTTCACGGGTTTCAACATGCTTCTGTGGGAATTCCCACAAATCTGTTTTTAGTGTTGCGTAACATTTTTGAAAAACATCTTCCCATTGTTTTATTGTGGCGCACGTCTATGTGGGGCCAAAATTGATTGTGAACCTAACTTGATATGACGGCCGGATCAAAATTTGCGAGGGCCCCGATTTGGCCCGCGGGCCTTGAGTTTGACACGTCCCAGAGTCTGGTGATGCATGTTGCAGACTCCTCCCTTACTCCTTTGGTTGTACTTTACTCCACTCCTGACCCGATGAATGGACCCACACCCTCCCAGGATTCATTGAGAATGATACCTCAGTATTGTTTCACAGACTTACTGCCCTTTAAAATAGACAACAGTCACTCTTTAATAACTATAATTATCAAATCCACTATTCAAAATCCTTTCAACCAGTTTTCCTGAAGTGGTTATTTTAATAAAAATACATTGTCTACAGGGGATCAGAGCTTTATTCTACTATAATAACGGTGCATTGTAACATCTTTTTTCAGCATCATGATAGGGAAACACTTTATTATGTATCTAGAAAGACACCAACAATTCTGAGAAAACTTCCTTTAATGCTGAGCCACAGGGCCTCAACTACAAAATTGAGGTGGTATTACATATGAGATCAGATATTTATTTATGGAAAAGAAGACATTTCCAAATTGCATTATCAATAACTTTTGAAAATTAGAGATTTATCTGATTTTGTCTAATGGCTAAAAAGCAATGTTTTCTGTAAATGGCTCTGAATGTTTTTCTGAATGATCTAGATCTAGAGTCTGGGTTTAGGTTCACGTTGTTCTGATATTCCTAGAGCAGAACTCCTTAGCTCACATTAGATCCACACAGACTTGTTTGTGTTATTATTTTTTAGGCGTGCCGGAATCAAGTTTAAAAGGGCTAAAATAAGAACTGGTTGGCCACCTAATTCCTTAATTTCTCTTATATTCAATTATATTTTAATATAAATTCAATAAACATTGCAAATGACACTTAGAGATGTTTTCTTTTGATAATCGAAAGACAATTTGATTATAAAAATTGCTCAAATACACATTCACTTTTTAATTTGAGCTGCTTTTGTATTCAGGAATGTTCAATTTGTCCAAATAAAGAAAGTTGGAAATGATTTCCTTTCTTTGGATTTAAAACCAACAACAGTTTGTTGTATTTTAGCAGAACACTGAGAAGAATATCTACTTATGAATCGCA
This sequence comes from Etheostoma cragini, assembly GCF_013103735.1. Lineage (NCBI taxonomy): Eukaryota > Metazoa > Chordata > Actinopteri > Perciformes > Percidae > Etheostoma > Etheostoma cragini. The sequence goes on along the minus strand of NC_048428.1, from coordinate 946,260 downwards.
AGTATTATCACCATGGCGCTAGTCAACATTGTTATCCCATATCACATATTTTCCTCAAATCATGCAGCCTTAGTGCACATTAATCAAAATGTTAGTTTATGCCAGAGTCAGCTAACGGGCTAGCGCACATCTCCCTGCCATGAAAGCAACTGTACTGCAGTTTGTAACATGAGTGTGTGGAGAGACACCAACAGGAAGGGCTGCAGAAACATGGATCAAATTGGTCGCAATTAAACATCGTATGTAATGTTTGCAAAGCTGCACATTTGAATTCAGATTGAGACAAAGGCTCGAGAAGATGTGCAGCACTCTGGTGTAACTCCCAGAGAGGAGGCAGAGCAGAGGAGGAAATGGGTTTTAGTTTTTAATCTTTGGGATTGTCTGTCGGGTCGCTGGGAAAAGGCCTCTGGAGTGAGATCCAGGAGGGTTTTTTTTTTTAAAGTGTGGAGACAGAAAAATGTTTAGGCAGCAGTCCATAGCCGATCCTCCGGCTGGCCAGGACGTGTTCAGAGTTCCAACTTTCATATCCAAAGGCCTCTCTCTGCGTTTGTACGCACAAAGGCATGACTGTAATCCACTGTCCAATCCAGCTATTCATCGAAAATGTAATTTTGGACTCTAAACTGGTGTAACTTCTGGAAATGACAGTCTATAAAAAAAAGGCCTCGAGTGCGAGACTGAAGGCCTCTTTTCACATTTATTATGTCAATTAAAATTTCATTTCACATTTCAATTTCAAAAGACGGCTTTATTTTATATTTACAGCCACATGTTAGAATTCATGACAGAATAAAGGCACATTTACAGGGGAAAATGACAATCTCATCACTGCTGTTGACATGATTGAAATGCATGCAGCAGTCATCCCTGGCTAGCGTTAAAACAATCATCATCATCCTCCTCAGCAGCAGCAGCAGCATGCCATTAGTACAGAGCAGCGTACATTAGTGCATAAAACCACAGCCGCTCTTAGACTGCAGAGAAAGACACATTAGATAAGCAGCAGTTTAGACATCTCGGTGCACCAACAGCAGCCATTACAATACTCACACAATGCTCACTTCATTAAATCATTGAAGAAATTGTCCATTGCATTTGATAGTACGTGTCAACACTGGGTTTGCAGCCTGGCAGCTCTTTACAACAAGCAGACACAATCCGGATACACTCTAGCACACACAGGATGACAGCACTTTATATCACATCACTGTCACTGAGCAGCCTTTTTATACGCCCGTGTGGTTATTGTTGCATCAACAACGTATTCAAAAATGGATGTGTTTTAAATCAATATTGGTGACAAGAATGTAGTTTAAAAGCATCTTTTATCGTTAATGGGTTGCATTTAATGTCTTTACAAACCCGTTTGGGTGAAAGGTAGACAAGTGTGTGCTGGTTTTGAAGTAAGAAACCATGGAAGGCCTACAGTGTGTCAGTTGAGGCGAGCATAAAGCGGATCAGCGGTGAAGTGAGCCAGCCAAGGCCTTGCAGCAGCAAACGACAAGCAGCCCAGAGACACACGGACGCACAGGAAACACACGCCACGCCACACCTCTAACAGTCAACAAAACACAAATGCAAAGGGAGGAACTCTCTGTGTGTGTGTGTGTGTGTGTGTGTGTGTGTGCATTCATTTGCAATTACGCCACAACTGCTCTACTTTCCATCCTCCTACACACATTTTAACACGTCGCTTGGTTTTGTTTCCATGAGAAAAGGAAAAGGAAAGTAATTACCAGCTAAGCCTAGTGTTAAACATATAATTGTATTATCTGGATAATCTGCAATGGTAATGACCAAGATGATTAGTGTAATAGTCTGGGTGACTCTGTGACTAACTTTAAAGTGAAGTCCCGCCTGGGAATAGTCTGCGTGACTACAAAAACCGGCATTGGAACGGACTCACTGGGAATTCTATAGCTGCTATAAGGAAGGCGCGTGAAAACGGGATTTCCACTGGCCTGGCAGTGTGAGGACGTCTCCAGAATGTGATCATGAGGAGTGACATGTGTGAGGACATGGCGGTGTGAGTAAAGTTGATCCTATTACGTGTTTAAACGGATTTGACACGGGTGTTAGGGTTCAGAATGTGCCATCAGACACGGAGGGGCCATCCATATTCATGGCTCATCGCCGTCAGCGTGGAATAAACGCTGAGTACAGACCGTCTGAGTTGGTGGTGGTGGTGGTGGGGGGGGGGGGGGGGGGGGCTGTTTATCGAGACGCCTCACATCTCAATGCATGAGGTGAGTTCTTGTTGACCGCTCACGGTGGACATTTTGTTTGCGTAGCTGTGTGGGAGAGGCAGCAGATGTATTGCATGTGACATGAACCTGTAAAATGTGTTAAATGTCATTTTGGCATAGCAGCATTTGCATAAAAAAGGAGCGTGGGGGATGGAAGGGGGGGGGTCTCAGCTCAGGATCCACCCAACAAGCTCAGCCAAAAAATGTCTACTGCTTCCTTATCAAATATTAGGGCTACTCATACTTATCCATGTGAAGATATCCATATGTTTAGACTTTGGGGTGCTGCAGCCAGTAATTTGATAATTCATGTGTCATAAATTGAGCCAAATGTGTTGATTTACAGAAAAAAGAATCAGCAACATCATCATCTGAACCTCTTTTTAAAAAATCCTCCCATGGACAGGTGCTGTAAATTAGTGTTTACATCTGGTCCTTGTGCAAAACAGTTCCAGTAGTAATGCTGCAGTGACGTCCATATCAAATCAAATTTAATAAACAAAGTCATTATTCCAGCGGAAAACATTGTTGCTCCAGTTAGTGAGGATTTGCTGCTTTTCTCTCTTTGATATGACTGAATGTCTTTGGGACAGTGCTTCAGACACAACGACATGTCTGAATGCATCAAAAAGGACTGTGGTAACCGTTCTCTACTATGGAACAGTTTCTACACTAATGTGATAACGCATAAATCCACAACATAGTTCCAGATATTGGATAATAAAAGAATAGTTAGTTTCAGCCCTGTTTTATATCATGGTAAGTTGATCATCTTTGGGCTAAAGACTAAATTACATCATCAAGTGCTCAGGGCAGTTGTCCCTATCATCTGATGTTTTATAGAACAAAACTAATCAAGAGATTAATCACATTTCAAAAATGAAAATACAAAATTAAAAAAAGAAAAAGAATCGTGCTGTCTCTTCCGAGGGAATTATTAAGAAGTCATTCATTACAGAGGAACAACGGAGGTAAAAAAAATATATTAGATTTTTCTTTGATGAAAATGAAAGCCTGGAGCTGTAGGGTCAGGGTTCGGGTCCTTCACTAACCACAATGCAGTCAACTGCCCTGCCCCCCCCCCCCCCAAGCTGCATCAGCCCCAACTCTCCTGGCTCACTGTTTGAACTGGTTTGTGGTTACTTGTAAATTTGATATAGAAAATGCAACATTAAAGTACACTACTGACATGGTAAGGGCCATGAGGTGGGTCTTGCTTTATTTCCTAATCCTGGAGCCGGGTCTCAAAGACCAAATCTACTTTGTGGACTTTCTGTTGTTGAATTATTTGTGTTGAATCAAATGATCAACCTAGGGCCAGGTATTGTACATTGTACAGAGGGTATGTGGAAAGGGAGGTTAATGGGGGCCCACTTGTTCATTGTTGCCCCAAGGCCCCTAGCAGGTTTAGGTCGGCTTAGAAATACAATGGTGACACAGCCGCAGGGCCTCTGCTGTTCCAAAAGAGGCGCTGTAAGGGGGTGTCTATGCACAGGTTTACACAGATCAAACTGTCCCACTGTCAAGCGTTCAGCCTCCCTGCACATATTCACGTTTCTGCTTGTTAAATACTCAACTCATTTGTCTGCAATGAAATAACTAGGCCTGATATGTGTGTGTGTGTGTGTGTGATTGTGCGGGCTGACATGCAGGCCCGCCAATATGGGAACAGACACTGTTCATGCAGACACACGATCAGAAGTTGTCAGACAAAGAGCCAGATATCTGTGTGAGACCGAACAACCTCCAACATGTCCAACAGACACAGACAAACACACACAGAAAGAAAAGACAAAAACACAACGCTGTCCATTGCCACAGAGACAGACTGACAGATGCACGCTGGGACAGACGTGAAGACAATCTGGACCTCAAACCGTGGCTCAGCACAGGAAATGGGCGGGAGAAAGAATATGCAATGCAGCACAGATCAAAGAAGAGGTGAGTTTCTCTTTTTGGAAGGGTGGAGAGTGGTGGGCGTGGTTTTACCCATCCTGACAGTCCTCCGTGGGTGGGTGGGTGGGTGGGTTGTCGGGGTGGGGTGAGGTGGGTGGGTGGGTGTCGGGGGGTGTTGCTGGTGTTGGGCGAAGAGAGGACTCTCCTCGACTACGCGTATTCTTAAGCAATAACAACGTGATCCGTATTATCCACCCAAGAATACCCGTCACCGAAGAGAGTCTTTCAGAAAACAAGGGGAGCTAAGCCAGAAAGCATGAGAGCAGCGGCACCGCCATCGCATCATCACCACCATGGCCATCGCTGCTGCCATCAGCAGCCCCCCTTCAGGCTCCAGTGGCATTAGGACACACACACATCTAGAGAAAGTGGGGCAGTCGCATTGATTGAAGATGCCTCGCTGCAGCGTGAGGCAGGGTTCCATCAATGGCTCCTCTGCAAAAGGAGAAAATCGACAACGGTGGCATTTTTCAATCCGAGCCAGCAGCGTGTGTGGAGGGCACAAACAGAAAAAAAAAAGAAGTGTGTGTGTGTGTGTGTGTAAAAGCTGAGGTTAGCTCGATTCACTCTCTCTTGGATCTTTACACAAAACTCTGGAGCTGACAGGGGGGAGAAGGGAGTGTGGCGCTGCCCCAAACCCCCCCGCAACACCAAGCATCTTACCTGGGCCCCGGCCTGGCAGCGCTGCCCCGGTGTCCTGGAAGACGTCATCCGGCGGGGACATTTGGTTTCCCTGGTGTTGCCGCCGCCATCGCCGCTCCGGCTCAGCACTAACCTGTGCGTGATGAGAACTGGGAGGGAGGGGGTGGAGGGGGGCGGGTTTAAGGGTGTGCACACACAAGGGAGATGCGGGGTTAGGGAGGTCACGCCGGGAGCTACCGCCATGTGACAATAGCCCCGCACACTCCATTACCCCACTCCCTCCACCCACACCCCCACCCCCACCCGCAAGACAAGCAGAGAAATCAACACATGGATCAGGCCGAGGCGGGGGGGGGGGGGCCGCGCATGCAGAGAACTAATTTGTTTGATTATATAAAAATGGTGCTGCGTTTTGCAGCAGCACACCAGTCTGCGCTCCAGATGCTTTGGGCGGATTACTGCTGGGTGGTGTATGTTGGAGAAAAAAACAAAATTTAAAATTTCTGGAGGCATATCACAGCGCATGACATTCACTTAATTTACAATTTTAAATGTTAACTTTCCTTTTAAATGAATTTCCGGAACAGATTCTGCAAACATAATTAGGATTTTCCCTCTTCTTTGTTTTCTAATTAAAGCGGTGAGTTTAAATGCTGGAGCCAGGACATTAATAATGTATGAAAAGTTCACGCAAATTTATTCCATTCTATTCTAATTGAACTAGCTGGCTGAATACAAAGAGCGGCTCCAGCTAAGCCGATACACCATTCCAATGATTGGCTGTCTCTAATCAATATTAACAATTACTCCGCGGATGGTTGGGTAAAAGGCTCCTCGGCGCTGAGGGCTGACACTAGATAGATCTAAATTACTATTGCATTGTGCACGTTCATAAAACTGAGGAGTAATATTGTCATTAGTTACAGGGAAGGAAATGCATTTTAAATGGTTCACATAAAAAAAAAAAAAAAATACCAACTGAGTGGGTTTGCAGCCAAATCAGTCTGGAAAACAGAGGAAAAATGGAAACTGCAGTGGGGCTGAAGCAGGATGGACAAATTGATGGAGGGAATCAACAGCCCTGAGCAGGATGGAGGGGCGGACAGGGGAGGAAAAAGCAAGGAAAAGAGAGGAGGAGGGTAAAGAAAGCATGAAGAGATGAAGCAGAAGACAAGAAGAAAGCAGATGAGATGCTAATACACAAGTTTTTTTTTTTTTCTTTCTTCCAGCCTATTCTCTATTTCCCCTCTCAATCCTCCACTCAGCCGGCCAGCCTGGACCACTCGGCCCAGGAGAGACACACACACACACACACACACACACACACACACACACAAGCGTACTCTCAGCCAAAAAGAGGAGAAGAGAAGACCCCCGCTTATTCACCCACCCCCAGGCTGCAGAGAGCTGGGATTTACCACCCGTAGCTAAACACACTCGCACACACACACACACACACACACACACACACACACGCATTCACACGCACACACACACAGAAGGAGAGGGTCGGCTAGCCTGGCCCAACCCAGGCCATCTGTGGCGAGGGAGAGAAAAGAAAACCTGGGGGCTTCAGCTAGATATCATCTCTCTCTCTCACACACACACACACACACACACACACACAGACACACACACACAGAGGTCGGCCAGCCCAAGTATCATTGATTGCTCAGTGGAAGCACCCCGGAGACTCATCAGATTACTCTAAGCAACGGCTAAAATCAAACACCAAGAATCTTCTCGTACCTTTACGTTCATTCAAACTTCCACAAACACACACACACACACAATTTCACATGCAGCAAACACGGAGTACCACAGGTTGTTGAAACAGGAGGCAGCAAAGATGAGAATGAGTGAAGTGAAATACCCTCTCTGGTGTTTTTTTGTTTTAACTTTTTTTTCCCTTACTTGTTAAATTTTTCTTCACGCTGAAGAATTTCAGATTGTCTCCTTAATTTACGCCTCCTCATTCGTCTGATTTAATTGTCCACAAGTCCTACGAATATGAGAATAGTGGACAGGGCATATGGGGAGGAGGAGAAAAAGGATGATGTACAAGAACTATAGAAGACAAACAGCGCACGTTAAGAGAGGAAAAACATTTGGTTGAAAACATAAAATAAAAATGTCCTCCAGTCACAGAGAGGAAAAAAAGAAAGAAAACAGGTGAAAAAAAAAAAATCTGAAATCTTCCACCAGAGAAGGAAGCAGTGGACAAAGACAAAATGAAAGGGTGAAACTGCGACAACAGGTCCTCTCAGTGTGCCCCGGTGGCCTCTTACCCTCTCTCCTTCTCCTCTCCTCTTCTCTCCTGTAACCCAGGGTGTTGCCTCTCCTCTGCTCTTCCTCACGGCCTCTTCTCACAATTCCCTCTCCTCCTGATGGCTCGCCAAGGGTCCGCAGCGTGCTGGGAGGCAGCGGTCTCCCTCCCCCTCCCAGGTCCCTGAGGAGAAGGAGGAGGCAGATCCCGGCAGGAGATGGAGGATCCAGCAGCGGGAGCGGTGCTGATGCTGCTGCTGCTGCCAGAGGGACGGCGGGAGGGATGGATGCTGAACAAAAGATCTCCTCCTCCTCCTCTTCTTCTCCCTCTCGTCCTCACACTTTTCTTTTTCCACTCTTCACTCCGCTCTCGCCTTCCCCTCTTCACTACCGGTGCTGAAAGAAGCCAGTTGTTGCTCCGCCGCAGCAAATGAAGTGACAGCCGGCGTCGAGCCGGCCGAGGGAATGAGAGAGCAGAGAGCAGACGGACGAGAGAGAAAGAGAGAGAGCGAGAGAGAGAGAGAGGTGGAAAGGCAGAGCGTGTGGTGCGATGTGGCATCTGCGAGAGAGTGATAGAGAGGAGAGAGAGGGATATGGAGGTAGAGATGGACGGGGGGCAGGAGGATGGACGAAGGAGGAGGAGGAGAAAGATGGAGAGAGAAAGGTGGGGTGAGGCACGATGCAGGGAATGATGAGAGAGAGAGAGAGAGAGAGAGAGTACATACAGGAGGAAATGAAGGGAGAGAGATGTGTAGAAACAGAGAGAGAAAGAGAGAGATGTAAAGAAACAGAGAGAGAGGTATTGCAGCGATGCAAAGCTTCAGCCACCAGCAGTCTGATGGACTCTGTCCCTGCTATGGGGGAAGAATAATTAGATTTGAGCTACACACACACACACACACACACACACCCTGGCACCTAGTAATGGTGCATTAATTGATGTGCTGTGCGCTCCGCGGCCCTCGGCTAACACCTCCACCAGCTCCCACTGAAGCGCGCTTTCTGGGGGGAGGGGGGTGATCAGAAATAAAGCGAGGGATGGTGATGGCGATGAAGGGAAGATTAGGAGGAGTAGGAGGAGAGAGGAAAATCAGTTGCCCCTCGGGACTGATGAAAACACACAAAGAGGAAATCATATGCATTAACACACCACAAGCCACACCATCGACTCTGATCAGCACTCACAGTAGTGGGGGGGGGTGTCTAAGTGTGGCAAAATTTCATTTTTGTTTCCTCTTTGTTGGAAAAGAAAGGAGACGAGGGAAGGTAATAAGGTGTTAAGCCAATACTGGGACCCTTTCCCTGTCTCAAAATTCTCACCAAAAAAAGAAAAAGACAAGAAAAATGTCTTTCTTTTGAGCTGATTTAGACACTCACATGAAACCAAATTCACACACAATGCCAATATTTCTATAATGACACAGTTGTCATCCCCCCACAGTTACATGTCTTTACCATGCTGCACTTGGAAACAGCATTTAGACCTTCGAGACACTAAAAGTACCTGCCACACACCTGTAGCCCCTTGGGATTAAGCATGTCCGAAATGATTATTAAACCATTGGGAATTCACGAAATTTGGTTGTGGAAAGGACTCATGACATCACAGGCAGACTGGACCGGATCACGTGTTAAAGGCAAAGCCAGCACCACTGCTGCAGAAACGCTGCTGCAGAAATTGCCTGAAACAAAAATGCAAAAAGATTGGAAGGAAGGAAGGGGGGGGGGGGGGGGGGGGACTGCAGAATGAAAGCAAGGAGAAAAATGAAACCAATTTCCTCAGGGCTGATTTAAGGTCTTCTTAATGCCAACTGGTCTCTTAACTCGCTGCAACAGGCCTTGACTTTTCAAGCTGACATTTTCAATTAGTAAGGCTTAAAATCATTTCAGCAGAAAGAATGAGAGACCCTGTTTTTAACTGCAGATAATGGTCAGTACATAAGATTCCCTCACACACACACACACACACACACACACACACACACACACAAATGCAATAACAGATCAGTGATACAGCCATTCTATCAGGGGGGTTCAGCAGGGGGTTGGCATAAAACGCACATAAACATCAAACAAGTTTTCATGTCCTTTATTTTCTTTACATTTGCTCCACTGAAGGGCCAAAAGCCTAAAAAGCCACGCTGCACACAAAGAAAATCTCTCAGTGACGACTGAATCGCAGTTCTGTGTGTGTGACAATCATTTTCTATGCGAGTCGGTTTTGTTCCTCTTCAATGTTTAAAGAAATTCGACCACGCACAGACAAAAGCAAGCGACACAAAAAAAAAAACGCTTTACTTCAGCAGCATCTTCATTTCAATGGAGCAATAGAGCAATTACATTTACATTTCTGCTGCTGCCGCAGACGCAGATCTCCAGAGTCAAAGGAAGTTACAATCTCTCAAGGATTCCACAGTGATCCTCGCCGTCTTTGAGGGCGACTAGGGGGGTAAAATAATCATACACGGTTTTATCTTGGAAAGGGGATGGCTCCTTAATGTATAGCAGACAAAGGAGTGGAGTTGGGGGGGGGAGCGGCTCTGTTTGATGGCGGTGTAGTGCCCCCTAGTGGTCCCGAGCTGCACGTCAGCTGACGCTGTCGGCTCATTGTTCAGCCACACAGCAGGTGCTTTTAGAGGTAATACAGCAAGAGGAATACAAAAAGATGGAGGGCAGACAAAGGCACTATGTTTAACTACACATCAGTGAACAGTGTGAGTGTGTATGTGGGGGGGGGGGGGGCATGGGGAGCGGGTTCAGTGTGCAGGGACTGCACTGCAACAGAATTATACGCACTTGTTTTAATATTTAATATTTGCCTTTTGTTGGATAACAGCCAGGCATTTCATCCACCTCCAATCACCACAGCTGCATGAAATACAATGCCATGCAATCCTGATGTCTTTTTATTATTTTTACTACATCTAAAATACGAAATATGAAAACACACCAGCTCACATGTTGCGCTCGTGTGTGTTAAGATGTCTTTGGCAAAAGCATTCAACATTCAAGCCTTAAAATCAGATTGGACTGAGAATCCAATTGCATTGCATTGATAGATAGAGAGGGAGCTGCAGGGAGAAAGAGACCGGCAGAGAGAGGGAGCGAGAGAGTGTGTGTGGGGGGGGGGGGGGGGGGGG
>NC_048428.1:889164-936000 GCF_013103735.1 Etheostoma cragini | reverse complement strand
AGAGAGCGTGAGAGGTACACAGTCAATGGGGTGTGATGAGGCCGTGGGCAGCTTTTCTTCAGCAGGAAGGTCTCATCTTTTCATTGCAGTCAGCCTTACAAAAATTCAGTAAATGGAGTTTGCAGCGCTACGAGGCCAAATATGTGCACGGCAACATGTACAGGCTGTTACAACTGTTACAAAGAGAGACAACGTAAAAAGAAAAATCTATCAACAATTATCAACCACATAATCCCATTAGGCAGGCAGGCTGCGTTACCTGCTGTGTACAACAGACCTAGTCTCTGCTGTTGAAAGTGACTTCCAGAAACAAAGGACACGTGTCCTTCGTTTGAGGAAAATGTGCATCCTGAATATTTAGTGCTTTTACAAAACTTGGGTAGCACCCATAATGGCTATCATTTAGAATTGATATTATTATGCTCAAAATGAAATGTAAATTTAAGAGTCGTTCTCTTGCCAAGCTTCTGTACTTCTGGCTAGCTCATGCTGCCTGTCTACCACTGATTCCCCAGGTATGTGTTCACCTTTTACGTACATCTTTATGAAAGTCTGCTTTAGTTATTATTATTATTATAATTTGTTGTCTGACGCACCGGCTCAAATTCCCGTGAGCTGGACTGAGCTAGAAACATGAAACTTAGGGGAATGACTGACAATGGTGTGCATGTGATTCTATAGAAATATGAACCCAATCGGCCACATGGTAATGCTTGTATGTTTTTTGTAAACTTTTCAGGTTAAAGCTTCTGTATTAAATGTATCGTCAGGGCCAGAATTTCCACAAATTATAGTACTATAAAGTACTATAGTGTGGGAAATGCCTACACAAATTCCCAACGTTGTCTCTTCAGGAAACTCTGCGAATCATGTCCCGAATCACGTGGCAGCCTGAGGGATGAGGCAACTCAGAAGTGCCACAAAACACTGCATTTCATGGAGTGGCCATTTGAGGCGGGCTTTTAAAGGGACTCCATACCCACAGACCCCCATGTTAAAACGCCCCGCCTTGTGGTGGCTGTGGCTCACCTGGTAGAGCGCGCGCCCCATGTAGGCTCAGTCCTTGCCAGTGGCCCAGGGGCCACTGCGAATCTGACCCGGGGCCATCCACCCTCTCTCTCCACCGTTTCCTGTCTCTCTTCAGCTGTTCTGAATGAAAAGGAAAAACCCTAAAAATGATCTTTAAAAAAGCAGAATTAAACACGGTCAAAAACTGGTTTTAGTCTTTATGTTCATAGAAACAGAGCTATAAAACTAAGTTCCCCCTTCATGACTCAATATTACAACAGTAGTAATGCAGTAGTAGTAGTAGTAGTAGTAGTAGTAGTAGTAGTGGTGGAAGTGATAGTAATACAAACCTCACCAATCTGATGCTTTCCTCAGAGCTTGCCCTCCCCAAGGGCAGTGAAGTTTAATCTCGTAGTTGTTTTACAAAGTTGTTATTAAGTGGAAAGAGAAGAAGAACCAGAGAGCAAAATGAGAGAACGGGGCATGGAGACAAGAGAGAAGAGAACACCGTTAAAGAAAAGCAAAGGACACAGGGAATAATACATCATTAATGAACACAATATGAAGTGCACTGTGGAAAGCTGCAGGCTACTGCTGTGTCCCTGGGATCAGGCCCCGGTTCAGTCCTGTGGACCCACAACAAACGGCGCTGTCCATGGTTCTGAAACAACAGCGAACAATAGTCACAAAGGTAAAAAAGTAAGTGTTTATGGCCAGTGGCAGATTCAAACAGTGCCAACCTGAGAAAAGTCCTGCGATCGTTCTGCTGTGTTGGCCAGGACTTCTTTGTATAAGAGATTCTGAATCTCAGTGGGATTATTCCTGGTAAAACAAAGGTTAATAAATATACATAAATAAGTTGTGCTACGTGTGTTGGTAACACACTCCAACATGTCTCTCGGAGCACATTCTCACACACACACACACACACACACTCAAAAAAGCAAACAGAAGGATGGCAGGTCTGGATAGAGTCGCTGTATGCATGTATGTTTGCTGTGTGTTTAAATATGTTGACAAAATGACGTGCAACGTGTTCAAATGGACCCTGACAACGGAATGGGAGACGCATCAAACACGAGGATTAGCTTGTCTGTGATTCAGCATCCGTGCTACTCCGGCCCTGTGCACACGGCCCAGTAATGAGTAACAGTGCTCCTCCTGTAATACCAAGGAGCTCAGATGTTACGCTAACAAGCCGCAGCCTCCAAGTCGAGGCAGAGCTGCGCCACTGCGGCTTGTCGATTGGATGACCTGTGGCCTTGATTCGCAGAGCTTTGCATAACTCGAAACTCCACCCGGGCTTCTGATGCTACTTGTGGGTCAAGAGGTCATGGCGGCGGAATGAAGGAGGAGATAATCATGTGCAGAGCCTGAGAGGGCTGGAGGGTTGAGGTAGGGGGGCTCCTGGGCCACAGGAGCCCCCCTAGAGGGCAGTCAGGGAAGGACACAACTGCTGGAGGGTGGAGGTAGGGGGGTTCCTGTGGCAGCTCCAACTAGACCATCTTGTGATTAAAACACAACTACCACAAACTGAACCAGGGGAGTAAAATCTGAAAAAATCTGTTGGCAGACAGCCAGAGAGAGAGAGAGAGAAAGACAGGCAGACAGACAGAGAGAGAGAGAGAGAGACAGACAGAAAGACAGAGAGAGAGAGAGAGAGAGAGAGAGAGAGAGATACAGGCAGACAGACATACAGAGAGAGAGAGAGAGAGAGAGAGAGAGAGAGACAGACAGACAGACAGACAGACAGACAGACAGAGAGAGAGAGAGAGAGAGACAGACAGACAGACAGACAGACAGACTGACAGAGAGAGAGACAGACAGAAAGACAGAGAGAGAGACAGACAGACAGACAGACAGACAGACACAGACAGACAGACACAGACAGACAGACACAGACAGACAGACAGACAGACAGACAGACAGACAGACACAGACAGACAGACACAGACAGACAGACAGACAGACAGACAGACAGACAGACAGAGAGAGAGACAGACAGACAGACAGCGAGTACTCAACTTCTACTCTACAGTTGATTGGCTCGGTGTTGTACTTATATCAATATCGAGACTCTGATGCGTTTCCTAACCAATCATTTTTTTATACCAATTTCATAAAACAAACAACATTTCTTTCTTGTCTTGTTTATTTGAAACAGGGACACACACTACAACATTAACCTTTGTGCAACAAATCTCTAATGTACATTGAAACATTAAACATTGCTACATTAAAACACATGAAGCACATAAAAATAAACACATCCATCTGTGCCCCAAAGTATCGAGTTTGGTACCCGCTCACAAAGGGGACTCCAGGACATTGTCGATAACGAATAAATCGGGCAGATTTTCTTTTAGCCAATATGAAATATTCAATCTTTCAACAATTGAAGTCTGAGAAGTGTGAAGACGTGTCCCAAGGTGGAGCCAGGTGCCACAGCTTGCTCTATCAGAATGAAACCCACTGATCCTGTGTCAGAAATGAGTGGACTCATGAGCCCCTCCATGGTTCTGCATTCATCTTTAGTTCACTGCATCTATCTTTACGGCAGATTGTGTTGAATTAAATCAGTAAATGTTCAGCATGAATGAAATAACATTTTTGTATCACCATTTCAGCAGTTTCTAAGGGACAGGGTTCTGCTACTACAGAGGGCAGTAGGTAATACTGAATATGATATAATGACTGTGTAAAATATTTACCAACTGGAAGCTGGGCAGAAAGCTGAAGGGAACACATTCCTGTGAAAATCAATGTTCTATTTAGCATGAGCACAGCCTTACAATGTAAGAAGAGCAGCCATCCATGAACCAATAGAATATAGAAGCAGGGAAAGATGGAAGATCAAAAAATCCTATGTACATGTATGTAAATTGGTTACTTCTTCATGCAAATGATGTGCGTGTTAGAGGAAAGGAAACAGGCTTTTGAGTCCTGTGGGAGGGAAACCACTGAAGGCTGACGCATTATTGAGCTGCTACAACAACCAAACTTCCCCGACAGGCATCATTAAAGTTTCATCCAGTCCCGTCGTACCTGGACCAGGAGCACTCCATCACTGGCTCACACAGTGAAGATACCCCACTGATGATAACAGGATCTGGATTTCAACTGTTAGCCCTGAAACCAGAGCACTCCGTGTCAGTAAATCTGCATGAAATTCTCGAGTTCAACTTTGGACGTTGACCTGTGAATTAGCGCGCTGAGCTATTGATAGCCGCCCTAAGTGTGCTGACCTCCGAGTGAACGGAGAGTCGGAGAGTCCACCGTGGAGGAAGCTCATCGGCTGTGTGCCATTAGTTTAATTTAACCTCTGTCGAAGTATGAAGTGCATGTGAGAGGTTACCTCAGCAGCTACAGCACATACGTTAGGCTGGGCCACTTTGTATCGGAGGCCTTCAGCTTGTCATTACTGGTTGCAAATTTAAATTCAAGTGATTCAGTCATCTCTCACCATGCAAAATAATCAACACCGTTGTCTTCCTTCTCCATGAAAGTTTTCCTTGCACTGCAGCTGGAGTTTTGCAAGATCCAGGGAGAATCGCAGGATCACAAATCACACAAATTACCATCTTATCAGTCTTCAAGTGGATGAGTTTGTGTCTGAACTACCAGCCGACCAGCGAGAAGCTACTGGCAGCTGCAGCGTGGTTTAGGTTTGTTCAAAACAACACAGGCCAACGTGATGGAGAGATGGTACATCCAACCGCCTGCCAGGTAGTTTTTGAAAGTGCCTGCCCTTTTCCAAACAGTTTTCCATGACGGCATCTCACATGGTTCTGTGTTAAAATAAAAACATCTGGCTTTTCAGGTTACATGACAACTGCCAGCCTCTATAGGATTTTACAAACATACTCCTTATTCTCTGTGCACATCTGTCTCATCGTTTGTTTAACTAAGACGTTGAGATTTGCGACACATTCTGCAATAAGTTTTTGCAATAACAGCACTAAAGATAAAAAAAAAATCTTTAAAGACACACACCTCACTTTCCTTTGTCTGTGTTGGCGTTGTAACATCTGGTGGATTCCTGAGGACTATGGTTACCTGGTCCTCAGATCTCTGCAGGGTAAATCCAGACAGCTAGCTAGACTATCTGTCCAATCTGAGGACTATGGTTACCTGGTCCTCAGATCTCTGCAGGGTAAATCCAGACAGCTAGCTAGACTATCTGTCCAATCTGAGGACTATGGTTACCTGGTCCTCAGATCTCTGCAGGGTAAATCCAGACAGCTAGCTAGACTATCTGTCCAATCTGAGGACTATGGTTACCTGGTCCTCAGATCTCTGCAGGGTAAATCCAGACAGCTAGCTAGACTATCTGTCCAATCTGAGGACTATGGCTACCTGGTCCTCAGATCTCTGCAGGGTAAATCCAGACAGCTAGCTAGACTATCTGTCAAATCGGAGTTCTCTGTTGACGACTAAAACTACTTCTGACCGTACACATGTTCCACACCTTCCGTCGGGAGTTAAGTGCCGCCCATGATGATTGGTTTAAAGAAATGTCAATCAAACAGAGCACGTTTTTGTCCCATTCAGGAATGCTGTGGGAACTAGACAGACTGTATGAAACATAAAATAACTTAAAACCAAAATGTAGGAAAAATTCAGAAAATAAGGGGGGGATGTGGGCACTTTCAAGAAGTGCACACACACCAGCCCCCTCCCCTCCTAGAAACAGCCCAAGGAGAGTTATGGTGCGACCATCGGTATTTACAGCTGGAAGGTAGACGAGCTTCAGAGAGTGGGCGGACCGCCTCGGATTGCTTATTTGTGTCCAAAGTGTCCATATATTGACCGGGAAGATTGACCTCCACCAGCTGCCGCCGGTCCTGCCTGCCCGGGCACGTCTCTCCCTCTCTTCCCTCAGACAACCTCTGCTCTAGAACTGTGTGGAGGGTCAGGGTCAGTCATTAGTAGAGAGGCCAGTGTGTGTGTGGGTGTGTGTGTGTGTGTGTGTGTGTGTTCGTGTGCAATGGCTGTAAACCAAAAAAAGGCAAATGAAGGGCTGTGTCCGGGGGCGATCCTTGGGAGAGGCAGCCAGGCCCGCAGCAAGCAGCAGGCACTTTTTAGACTGAATCAGAGCGGCCTAATTATCAATCCAGCCTGCCTTCACTGCATGACTCATGGAACATTATGCAGGACCTTCACAGGATGAAACATCACATGTTAATGATCCATGAGAGTAAACCAGATTGTAACAAAAAATAGTAATAGCTAAGCAAAAAACAGGGTCAATCTAAATACCAGCAGGGTGGGAGGTGTAAAAAAATCCAATGATTTCAACACAGGCAACGCAACATGCATCAGACAAAGTCTGACTGCACATTAGGCATGGAGGACAATAAATGTGGTTTACTAGATGATGAATAGACCTGTGGTCAGGTGTCACAGAGCCCCCCCCGCAGTAGACCGACACAGGAGAGCTGGTCAACACAGTGGAGCATTTAGCAGCTAAGAGTACATGCTAAAACAACCCATTTCCCATTGACAAGTCTGTTTCTCACACATGTGCACAAAATGTTTTTCCCAGAAGGATTGTCCCCAAATGCTTTGTTTAGCAATACTTAATATTATTTTCAGCTGAAACTGCGTACCACTCCGGCATCCTTACAGCCCGCACCGCCAACCTTTTCGGTTTTTTAGGGGCTGTAGCAGGTGCATTGTGTCATTATGAAACTCGACGATCAAAGGAATCTATTGGTACCAACCATGTCATGCCGGCTTGTTGGGATGGTGTACCCCCTTTGGCGAGGGGAAAACTGGAATGGCAATTTTCAAAAGTGGTCCATTGACCTCTAATCTCCAGATATATGAATGCAAATGGGTTCTATAGGTAGCCACGAGTCTCCACTTTGCAGACAAAGCCCATAGATAAGCCCATGCAGATTTTCTCATGCAGTAGTTTGTTTTGCCTCATATAAAATGGTATGCTTGGATATTACTGCATTCTGGGGTCTTGATGTTATATAAATTGGCTCTGACTGGAAAGCTGTGTGTTGTGGATTGAACAAGCCCAGTTTTGTTCATGTGTGACAACGTTAGTCCCCATAGGAGCAGGAACTTTGCAGCCACAGCCACAGGTATGTTGACAGTAAGGGGTTTTCTGAGGTTTCCAAAACCGGAGTGCTCCCCATCAAACAGATGTTGTCAAAAGCTGCCATGGTGATCCTCAAGGTTTCGGTGATAAAGTGGTATTTTTGAGAGATGTTTGACAATATTTTATGAATCTTCAATTGGTCAAAAATATTTCGATTGAGCACCGAATCTGTGTACCAAAGAGGTATCAACCACCATAAACAAAAGCCCATTCACCTCCATTCCCTTGGGGTGGAGGCCAGATAGATAACTCACTAACTGGACAGATGGAACCAGGAACCACCACTGGTTGCTCATGTAACACTCAAGGTAAATGCAATCTCTATTTTCATTTTTAGGGATTTTCGAATGGGCTCAACATATACAGTGATGTAAGGCTAATGTGTGACAGATGGTGGCAACAAACCTGGAGCTATTTGTGTGAAAGCGTGCCTCTAGGCAATGGGAGAGAAATCTCTGTCAAGGTGAATAATCAGAGAAAGTGGAATGGTTTGGCAGTGGACACAGCTGAGCAGAGAGGAGCTGAGAGGCCTTCAGCCTTCAGCAGGTTGTCTGTCGAATGAATTCAACGACACGTCCCCAAGGACCAAATAACAGAGAGACGCTGAGAAAACACTCATTGCTGCTCTGATTGCCATATTCTCCAGATAATTAACTGTCAAGGTTCCCTTCCACAAACTCCCCCTACTCTTTTTTTTCTTCATCACTTACTTTCTGTGTCTCCCTATCTCTCTCTCTCTCTCTCTCTCTCTCTCTCTCTCTCTCTCTCTCTCTCTCTCTCCCACTGCTACTTCTGGGTGGCGTGGCGGAGCTCGATCTGCCCCTCATTACTTACTGGCACATATTAGCAGTGTTTATCCATGAGCGATCGGCTATCGCACAGAGCAGGGGAAGGAGGCGGGCCTGGGGTGGGGTGGTGAGCGGGAGAGGAGGAGGGTGAGGGAATCGAGGTGGAACTAATTTTCTGACAGGTCCTTGATATGTGCTGGGGGGGGGCTGTAACCAAACAGAGAATCAGCCTCTGAAATCCTCATGGGTTGGGGGGTTGGAGGGGTAATTTGTTATTCATCCGAGTGGCATCGCTTTCTTGTGGCATCCAGACTGTTTCAAATGGAGAAAACGGAGCGAGGCTGAAGCAGAAGAGGGGTCGGATCAGGTTCTTATTGTCAAAGAGAACGCCCTGCCACAGTTCAAAAAGTTATCCACCAAACATTCCAAGACTAAAAGTAGCTCCAAATATATTTTAGCAACAAAACTCTATCTATCTATCTCTACCTCTCTCTCTCTGGAATTACTTGAACTTGATCCTCATACTTCTGTGTATTGAGTATTGTATTTCACATTTGAGTACACAGACCAGTCACCTGTTAACCAATCAATGTGCACATAGTGAGTTCATTGCATGAAACATGTTGCCCATAGCAACAGCCCCGCCCCTTCACTTACCCCAGGAGTGCTCACATTAACGAGTAGCTTCTAGCAGTTATATTTACGATTGCTGCTCAGTTATGATCGATTGCGGCAATAGTTTGTTTTCTTGGCCACAGAGAGCAGACTGTCTTGTCAAATGTATCTGTATTATCTGGAAATATATTTCCAGAAGGAAAAGCGGAGCATGTCCTCTCCTGTTTTCATAAAATGAAATGTTTCCTTAAATATTAATTTAATGTCAACTCTCAATAAAAATAGGCATTCATACACATTCAGGAGGGAATGTCATGTATCACAGACTGGGCCACTTAAAGCAGACAGCAGCTAAAGTGGTCTCTGGTGGACGCTGCCTGGTTACCTGCTGTATGGGCTGAAGCCATGAGACAACACAACACTTTTTTCTATTAAAGGTTTTCTGAAATATTATGTTTAATTATGCAAAGTTGGCCCTATCTAATTAAATATCTTCTTTCAATGAGTTATTTCCCTAGGGAGGTGTTCCAGGCATGTCCAGCTGGGAGGAGGCCTCGGGGAAGACCCAGGACTAGGTGGAGGGACTATGTCCCCAACCTGGCCTGGGAACGCCTCGGGATCCCCCAGTCGGAGCTGGTTGATGTGGCTCGGGAAAAGGAAGTTTGGGGTCCCCTAGTGGATCTGCTGCCCCCGCGACCCGATACAGGATAAGGGGACAAAGATGAATTGATGGATGAATGGATGGATTGATAACCTAATCTTAACGTGTTGATAAGACAGTATGGTGCTGATTTGGATATAAAACACAATGCTAAAAAGAGTAAGATCCTGATTATCTGAAGTAGAGAAGACAGACAGTCAACCTTCCCTGACTTCTGTCTGTCTGGCACTGCACTTGGGCTGTGCAGTGAGATTACATATTTGGGTCATATGATGACAAAGATATCTACAGGCAGCGTCGGAAGCTGTATGCTCAAGCGAACATGCTGTGTTAAGCATGCTCTGTACCTTCCTGCTCTGCTGTCTCACTCAACCTGACGGAAAGATTTCTGTGTAAGGCATCGGAGTCAGACAAACAACTTAACCGCCGTTTTCAGGCTGCCATGTTTGTTTTTGTTGATAATGCCACATTTCCACCTACTCACCTGTTTTGCATAGAGCACAGGAGGAAATGAGATGGGATCCCAATGAAGAGGAGAAATGCCAGGTGTAAACACAAAGGGCGTGATCAGACTGTTCATCAACCACAGTGTCCGGTCCTGAGTTAGGCCATGGAGTTGTTCGGTGATTCTGTCTGACTCCATCAGGCTTCAGAAAGCCAAAGTGGCTGGACTCTCATGGTCTCAATGATTGATCCACCCTCTACCATCTACCCTTCACAGGGTTCTATCAGATGTTCTTCCAGGCTGTGGAACCATCGGCGAACATGTCTGTACGTTAAACACTGAATATTGTGGAAGGCGTTGTAATTTCTTTGTCTCGTTTTTCTTTTCTTTTTTCTCTTTATGTTTTACTCTGTGTGTCCTATTGGGACATGGATCCCCCAGGGTCTGAATAAAGACTAAAGAAAGAAAGCATGATGAGCAGTATGTCTAGCAGTTATAATAGTGATTGTGTAGTGTATCTGTCCCTATCACACTGAACATACATTGAAGGAGCCTTCAGCATCTGGTCAGTGGGATGTTTTGTCATCCATACATAGAAGCTTTCAGTGCAGCTGCAGAGCTGCTCAACACTATCGTCTCTGGGAATGAAATGCCACACTTTATGCCTGAAATGAAAAGTAAGTTCAGGCTGCCATGTTTGTTTTTGTTGATAATGCCACATTTCCACCTACTCACCTGTTTTGCATAGAGCACAAGAGGAAATGAGATGGGATCCCAATGCAGAGGAGAAATGCCAGGTGTAAACACAAAGGGCGTGATCAGACTGTTCATCAACCACAGTGTCCGGTCCTGAGTTAGGCCATGGAGTTGTACTGTGATTCTGTCTGACTCCATCAGGCTTCAGGAAGCCAAATTGGCTGGACTCTCATGGTCACAATGATTGATCCACTTTTTTCAGCCCTAATTAAACACTTGGAGCCACAAGCTCCCCTGTCGTCCAAAGCTACTTCTCTCAATTCAAAAGTGTGTCAGGCCAAGAAATCTTTATTATTTGCACCAGAGACTTTGGCCATAACAAGGACTAGAAGGGGATGGGGGCAATTTAAAATCCTGCCTAATCAGACTCAGGAGAGATGCAGCGTGGTGGAGCTGTAAGAGGAGGAAATAGGAGAAGAAGGAAATAGAGGACGAGCCAGAGAGAGAGGGAGAGATTTGTGTTTGATGGCACAGGTTTCAGCCAATGACCTCATGCTCATCCACAGTGTGTGGGTCTTTGTGCAGGACCAGTTGAAGTGGTCAGAACCCCCACCCAACCTGTAGCCAGGAACACAGGCTGTAACAGGATTGGGGTTAGGTTTAAGGAGGGGGGTGTACATATGGACTACTGATCAGGTTTTTGTTATGTTGTCTGTTGCTGAGTCGTCATTTCAGGAGAGGTTTTATGATCCTTGTACTTTATGTACAATGTTTGATATTAATAAACGTAACTTAATTACTTTTAAGCTACTGCCAGATGAGAAACTACAAAGCTAATTTAGACTCTCAGCTCAGCTCCACTCAACTCTCTCTGGATTTTTCAGTATGACTATGTTCAGAAGATTGTGGCGTCCGGTGACAGAAACTCAAGTGAAGACAATGACCTCCTGTGAAGAGGACGTCATGTGTTTTTTATCCTCTGTGTCCTCCCTGGCTACTAGCAACTAGAGGGGGGGGGGGGGGGGGGGGTTATAGTTTGCGATCATGGAAGGCTTGTATGATGTGGACAAGATGACAGTTTTGTTGTCACTACTTAGAATTCCTCATGGCCGCGACACACTATAGCTTTAAGTTTCAGAACTCCATTAGCAAAAGTCATATAACGTTTTTCTTTTAACGAGTTATCTTCTGCAGGATGCAAATGTTTCACTAGAACAAGTTCCGTCCTGAGCCACCATCGCTGCGTTCGGAGCGTAGCGTCACCCAAGATCATTGGGATTGGTTTAAAAAATTGTGTAACCAGACCTCAAATTACAACACTACTAATGGTGGTGTTTTGTGTGATACGGAACACATTTAAGCAGGGTCTGATTATTGAATATACAGTTGGTAGCAGAAAGCAGTGCCCTCTGCATCTTTCCTTGAGCTGGTAACACTTTGTCAAACAGCTGAGCATAGATGTTTCCTTGGCGTAACATCAAAAACAATCATGTACAGTATGTGTACGATATGTATCTATAAATGTAGAGACATCCAATTATGTTGTTCTTCCGTGCAACATGGTGCATCAACAGTGACAGTGATGGTATTTCTCCCTGCCAGACACAAAAACCTGTAAACCGTTTAAAAAGTTGAAGAGGAGAAAAACTGATGACTTTTTTCAACTTTTATTCAATTTGTTGGTGTGTGTGTGTGTGTGTGCCACATGTCATAGTCTGGGGAATTTCTTCTAGTTAAACTGGCTGCCTCGAAACATCAACGAGACAAATCCTGGGATGGAGCGGGATAGATGGGAAGTGCCTCCTTAACAACATTACAGCAGCGTGAGTGGAACGGAGCGATCAGTCAACGGCGGGATGGCATGACGCTACAATGCCTGCAGATTTCTACAAGAAACAGACAGGAAATGGCTCGAGATAAAAGATCACACATTCACATGGTCAATGACTCCCACTGTGACCATTGCTTCGACCATTTTCAAAGACGCCACAGATCGGTGGTGCAGTGGTCAGCACTGGCGGCTGGGTGTCGGTGGATAGCTGATGGATGGATGAACCATGGAATGTAAAAAATAGATGTAGCAGAAGGAAAGTTGCCAGTTGTCAACCCTTCTGAAGCAGGTCATCCAGTGCAAATGTACCATCAGATAATCCCAGGTACTGCTGTCGGTCTTCTGCATGTCTCAGGATCCTGCTGTGACTGACTGCCTGTGTGCCAGCCTGGTGGCCATTTTGTATATTGTGTTGTACTTGTTGCTGTTTCCCATGTGCTCTGTAGTTACCTGTCTGTCATGTGTCTTTGTTTCCGCCCATCCCTTTATAAGGTCTGCACTTCCTGTCTTAACTGATTCCCTCTGTTTCTGCTCTCACCTGTTCCCAATTATTTGGCCCATTCCAGATGATCTGCTCCATTTTGTCAGCCGAGGGCGGGGACAGAAAGCTCCTCTCAAGTCAGACAGTTTACAGCTGTTTCCATACATCAGTTTGTAAAAGTCTCTATGGTTTTAATTATGACAGAGTAGCCTGTTAAAGTTCTCTGTACGTGATCCGTTGCTGATGGTAATGTACACACTGTAGATGATCCGTGATCTGAACAGATTTAGACACAACAATAAACCTTAAATCAGATAAATGAAAATTGAAATAACCTCCATATCAAACTCAATCAAAAGTTTATATAAGATTTCATCATGCTAGTCCATTCCAAACCAATCAGCTGTTAAATCAGCAAACAAGTTTAGGGACAAATCGGTAAGATAAAAACACAGACAGCAGCCAAACACAAGTTAAGGTAAATTTTAATATCCGCAGTATTAGCTTAGTTAGCATTGCTAATGCTCTGTCCTGATTGACAGGTCCTACAGCATCCCCTGCTTTATCGTCTTTTAAAAACAAAATTAGGACTATCATTTACTAAATGAACATCCCGTTGGATTGACAAAAAAGTAGTGATTTAAGGACGTAATAAATCAAGAGAGAAGTAGGCTCATTTTCTCATAGACTTCCAATGACACAGACCTCTTTTTGGAGCCAGTGGAGTCGCCCCCTGCTGGAACTCCGACAGAATGCAGCTTAAAGGAGCTTCAGCATTGGCTTCACTGTTCACCTTCAGAAGCTTTGTCCATGATTTCCACCGTCTATGGAACGGAACATAAAATAGAGGGGGCTATTCAAAAACCTGTAACAGATTTGTTCTTGTGGCACATAGCAGTGATTAAAGTTTTTTTTCAATTTTGTATTAAGGCCAAAGTTAAAAAATTCCTATGAGTAATTTTCAGATAATCTGCCTCTGTGTATCAAATATTTAAAGAAGTAAAATGCAACAAAATAAGTTATTAGACCGACTGAAAATGTTAAATCCATGTTAAACAGTCAGTTACTTAATGCTGTCATCTAAATTGTCAAGTCATAATTATTTAAGAAGAAATATCAAATAGCTGGCAACCTATTGGAACAATGGAGACAATACTGTACAGCCAATATGGGATACACACACTTTTCTGTTTCATCAGTGTCCTTTAAGGTTCTATTTCTTACCCTTCTTTATTTAGTATCTAAATTAATGACATACCATCTATCTGCCCATACGTTACACAGTCATTTAAAGACTACTGCTAATTCTGCTTATGGTAGCTATGGATAAAATGGCAGATGACGTTCTGGACACTAAATTCATCCAAAACTGTTATAATATCTGTCCTGATACTGTTAAAAACGTTATAGTGAAACGTTCAACGCGTTAATTATTTAAGTGGGATTGATTATAGAAGCCTAATCTGTAAAATACAAATTATAAAAATCTCAAAATCAATTGACCCTTTCAAATGTGTAAGAAACAAAAGGGGCACAGATGCAACAAAACTAGCCATGCACTCAATGACCCTGTCACATTTGTACTGGGTCACAATATTACAAGCACTTCATGATCTGTACATGCAATTGTGTCATTGTGTGATGTTCTGGTTGTTGTGTTTGTCTCCATGGCAGTGTTGGTGCAGCAGAGGGCGTGGCTGGCTCAGCTGGGTCTCTGGAACAAGGTGCACCTGGCATTCATCTCGTAATCACTCCACCCATGAAAGCCTGGTCAAGACGCCGCTCCTGTGCAGATTGTCCTGTTGCAGTTGGAGCAAGACTACACATGTTGTAGTGTCTTTGAGCTGGTGGTTTTGGATTTCTGAGTGCAATTTTGGTTGTGTCCAACCCAGCCCGTAGTCTCCAGTGCGCCAGCATTCCCCTGCTCTTAGTCTCAGGCTCACTGAAGTGTGTTTTGGTCGTGTCCTAATCAACTTTAGTTGCATCGTAATATTTTAATTTGTAATCTTCAGCATGTGTGTGTGTGTGTGCTGCTGCGCGTCACTGTGTGTGTAACAAGCAAAGTGTGCGTCCCTGTGTGTGTGTGACAAACATAGTGTGCACGTGCTGTGCACAAGCCTAGACGCATTTTACTAATTTGCTGTTAAAATAACAATAAAATGCTGCGTTACTGACTTTAGACTAGGGTTTTGTTGTTTTGGTCTGCTGCCGAGATAGGGCCCAATAAAGGAAAGTGTAACACGGCAAAAAGAATAATTCATGATATTTGTTTGAAGAATCTTCCCTTCAAGTTGTCCTCTTTAGGACTATTCTTTTCTTCAAACCTATGTTCCTGCCATATTACATAAGACTTTCTTTTTTTGCTTCATCACCACCTTGACAAGCTTAGTGATGTCCTTCCTTATCATTCTTGGTAGTACACCTTTTTGTGAAACTACCACTAATGCTGAGAGAGTCCAAATTCTCACCAGCTGTTGCCCACAGTATATTACCTGATAAAATCCCATGCCCATGATTTTTAATGTAATCCTTTGAGATGCTATAGTGTGTCCATAGATTTCCAAATCTGACTTACTGAAAAACCAAAAGCTGTGGTCAGTGTTAGACAATCTGTCTGTGTCTCACTCCGCAAACGTCCGCCAGTACACTGCTAATGTGCACTGACCACTTGCTGCCGTAGTGCCCACTTTCCATGGTTAGTATTGTCCCTAAAGGGATGTTAAAACACTTACCGGACGTAAGGAGCGGTCGGCTCAGCTTGCCACCTCTCCAAATCTGACAAAAATCTTTTAAACTGACCTTTGTCGATCAAGAAAACGATAGATTCAGCAACTGCACGGCTTATTTCTCACTTAAAGTGTTTTCAGAAACATTTTTCTGTGAACTCTTTTCCTTAAATTGGAGATCTGAATCTGAACGAGCCGCCATCTGGCCGCCATTATGCTCTGTTTTTTTACCAGCCAGACCCAGGTAACAGATTCGTCCAATCAGCTGCCGGTTGCCGTCCCTGGTATCTCCACCTTCCACTTTGTAGTCAAGATGGCGGCCGTTAAGTGCGAGTAGGGTCCGTCGCTCCACACTGAACTTTTTGACTGTATTTCGGGGGTCATCAGGGTACTTTTTGCGTCATCTACACTATATACTTAAAACTAAGTGTCTGAAATGTGTGAGGAGGCGGTTTGAGACACTGCCATTGTCTCAAAATTGGCAATGTCTCAAATCAGTGTCACTGGTTGCGTCCGTCTGCTCGGCAAATGACCGTCAATTAGAAAGGCCTTTCACATCTGGGGAGCTTCTCCTGATCATCGTCTCCAGTGACTTCAACTTATCTGGTTTCCTCTGACAACCCGGGACTGCAATGGTAGAGTCAAAGTCTCACATGAAGTCTTGAACAATCAAAGCTAGGTTCACAACTTTATTTCATTTAGTAATCTCAAACGACTGATGGCTCTAACATTCTGTAACTTATTTTCCCATGATTTGCTTTCTCTGCAAAATCCCGGCAGTGTTTTCAAAGAATTATTTGAAAGGCAACCTCCTTGTAACTTCCCAAAAAAATCATCAATTTCTAAAAGAAAGTGGGAAACTTTATTGCTTTATTAGGATCAGGTTCAGGTTACTTTATTTGTACCCGTAGGTAGGTTTGTTCTGCAGCATGACACACAGCTGCTAAAACACAAACACTGACTCAAGTACTCACAATCTATTACAAATACAAATACTCAAGGTTGCATTAATTACGACATAGGAGAGTGAGTTACCGTGGTCTCTCTCTTACCTCCGTTTAAATGGGAGATAATGAACAAGTCTTGGAATGTACTGCACTTATCTAGCAGTAATCTGCCCCCCTATCTGTTAAATGGATGACACCAAGAGTCCCAACCAAGCCAGTGGACTTGTAACATAAAGTCCCTCCAAAAATCAATTAATTTCATTAAAATTCCTTTTTCCAGCAACTTTAATGATCAGTATCGTTCTCCAATCAGTTGAACACTAACGGGTAAGGTCCTGATGTTACCTCCAGGCTCATCCAAAAACCCGCTGATTATGTGTTATTACCCTCGGCCTGCTGGTCCAAGGCAAAGAGACAGCCGTATCCGTCTCAATCTCTTCCAGTGCGTTGCCATGATGTCCCTGATTATTAGAGCCCAAATTAAATTCAGACCGGATATTACCAATACACAAGCTCTCGTCAACAGTGCCATTTCCCTGGCATATGCAGGACATTATCCAGAAAGCATTGCTCTCAGCCCAATTAATCCCCCTCCACTGCAAATGTGCGCACACACAACCACAGAGTACATAAACACTTACACGTACTTACCCAGCTAAATACAGTCCAATGTTATGCCAACCTACGAGTAGAAAACACAAAGAGCACAGCAGCCAGCCAAACAGTGTGTACAATGCTGCAGTGATTAGTGATTTGGGATTGTTTTTCAGGGCGTGTAAATTGAAAAATTCCAGCTGGTAAGCATGCAGAATTGATTCTGCGGAGGAGGCTGGGCTGATGCGTTTAGCAATTGTCCACACAAGCAAAATAATTCAATGGTAATAGGAATGGCAGCTCGAGAGGGAGGGGAGGAATTGCATTTAAGTGGAAAGAACATTGAGTCAACATTTCTCTTTGTTGTTGGAGAGTGAAGTGTACACTGTGGCTTTATGAGAATCTCTCTTTGCTTTTTGTGTGTGTGTGTGTGTATGTGTGGCAGCCAAAATAGAGATGTACATTGTGTTTTCACTCTCACACAGTGCTTTGATGATAGAAGAGTAAGGGTCAACTCTGCAGGTCAGTGCTGATATATTTTATTAGAGCTGCTGACATTTTGGGCCAAGCTTCACTATTTTGGTTATTGTAGTCATTCAATTCAGTGCAATTTATTTGAAACTTGCACAAATGTAGTATTGCTTTTAGCTAAGGGATCGTTTTCTACACATGGGTTCATTTTTGGTCATCATTCCCTTTAGAAGCCAATTCAAATTCATTCAGGACATCTGTCTACTGTAAAAGGTATATTCATATATCATTCAAAAGGTGATGGCTCTGCCCCACACCGCTATGATCACTGGGTTATGATGTACTCCAGCAACATACAACGGGCCCCATGCATACACACACACACACACACACACATCATTAGGAATATATAAATTGAAAACACTGTTTCATTTAACAATCAAATGAGTTACTCGGGCTATTTTATTGGGAAAGGAAAGCGTCAAAGACAAAAGGATCAGGACCATGGATAGTGCCTTGTCACATGATTAAATAGAGACTTGAAATTGGAAAAGATCCCACGTATTACCCAGCAAGTAACATTGCATATCTGTATATGACAAAAAACTCAGAGAAAATCCTTAATGTAATTGACTATTTGCTTTGGTGTATAGCTTTTTTGTAGGATATGTAGAATAAGCATATTTGTTTTATAGATTGCTACTGACTATTTCGCAAAATATCGGGAAAACCATTCAAATGAGATGGGTTTTGCCTTTTTAATTGAATGTATGTTCTCATTTCTGAGGTGGCAATCTGAACTGGGCCCAGGATGCTGCTGGAGGGCCGGATCTATTGGTCCCTGAGCAGCTGCCCCTCCTTCTCTATTCAACAACACGACATCACTACAAGCCCATTAATACTGATAGAACCAAAGGTCAACCCCGAATACTCAGAATATTTTATTGATCCCTGTTATTGTACACTTTTATTGCCAAGCAACCCCATTAGTCCGTCTCTTAATACTGCCCGACTTCCTGTCTGTGGCTCTCAGTCCTAAGTCCATAGCTTCCTCCTGAAGATGTCCTTCCTGAATTTAGTATAGTCACCCTGAAAAGCTGGTCACCGTAGTTTTAACAACTGTAGGAGAAAATAGTGTAGCGGATTATTAACCCCATTCATCCACATGTGGTGCTCTAATGAGTGCTTGTGACAGCGGGGCGGTGTGTGTGATTGAGTCAAAATGAACTACAGTGTGTGTGTTCATAGTGAAGGAATGTCACCAAGTGCAACAGCGTGGCTCACGGATTACTTTTCCAACATTAATAGAGAGCCCAAGTCAAGGCCTCTCCGTTTGCCTCCAATCGAGAAATAAAATGAACAGTGTTCAATGGTGAAAGACTAACTAGTGCACATGTGATCCATCCATCCATCCATCCATCCATCCATCCATCCATCCATAGCCGCTTATCCGGTATCGGGTCGCGAGGGCAGCCGCTCCAGCATGATGTTTTTTCAAAATAAAAAATGATTTTACATTTCAATATTGTCACAGTTTGTGACTAGATAGTTCAAATGCTACGGGAAAATACAAAATTAGACGTCCAGGTTATCGTAGGAGCTTTGATTCCCAAACTAACATGTGTTAGTAGACACATTCAGTGTCTTTTATTGGGACCTGATAACAAGAAAAAACATATAGAATTGCACCAGACCTAGAAAAGCCTTGCACCCAGGAAATGTGTGTTCCTCTGGGGTATTTCAATCTTAACTACAATCTTTTTTTCAGATCTTAACTAGTTGTTTTGGTGCCTAGTCGTAACATTAATTGCGGTAAAACGCTCATATTATGTGTTCTAAACAAGTACACCGTAACAACCGGCAGTTCGCGATGCTCTGAATCCGGCTCAAAGTCTCCTATTCTTGGGTAACTGGACCTCGAAGCTCTGTAGCGGCTTAAACAACTGGCAACTGGTGCTCATAGCCAGCCGGCGTCCCAGCCTCATCCCTTCGTAGGATATCATTAGTTTTGGTGTGCATGCATTGTCCTATAATATCACACGGACCCATCCATGAGAATGCGTTGCTACAGAACGGCCAGTGAGCTTATCTTTACATTAAACCTTTGTGCAGACAGTGAGAAGACAACGCTGGGCTATGTGCATCAGCCTGAGCCGACGCTCTCTGATTACGTTAACAAAAAGAATTCACCATTCAAGTCAACAGAAAGGTTTACAATGACAGCTAGCATGACAAAAGGTCAGCGGCGGGCTCAGAACTGCTAATTAAGTCCAATTGGTGAATGTCAGATCCACAAAGGGCAACACTAATCCCCAGTCCTGCCTAAATAGGGATCTCTGGTGTGTGTGTGTGTGTGTCAGGTATAGTATGTATATTCACTGTATACGTAGTCAAAGAGCAAAGGCACAGTAAAGTTCTGAGAAGATGAGTAATAAATATGAATACATAATTATCTGTGTTCTTGTTGTCAAAGCCACAGTTTAAAGTTAGTTTGCTCCGTCCTGCTAGATGTAGCTAATGTTATATTTGTTAATGTATGTTTACACATGATTACAATAGTGATTTTACATAACTTATACTCCAGAGAAAAATGTATTCATTTGGAGTTCTGACAGACAACTAATCTACTTAATATTATATGTTAATACAACTTGACCTGTGTAGTTTCACCTGGTGTAAAAACATATGTTGTATAATAGGCGATGGATTAAGAAAAAATGCTCTAGTAAAGTCACCTAATACAGGATAAGGGTGTGCCTGAGACTTCTGTTAACCCAACATTTCTTTCCCAAAACAATATTTCTATTACAGAATTTAATTTAATTTGGATCATACAATATAACATCATGGGAGGTGATTACAGAGAAGAAGATAAAACATTTGAAGGACAAATATGTGCCTAGGTCATAGCTGGTGTTTTTGTTTATAATACATGTATAAAATGTGCAGATATATTAGACTTTTGTGCCCACCGTGTGAACGTTAATCAGGAGAAAAGTGTTGTCAGTGTTCATGTTCTGCTGCTGTCTGGATCCAGAGATGCAGATTGGTATACTCGTGCCTCGGCCTTTCCCCCCTTCCTCGCTGTCTCCGGGTCGCCGTGGGACGATGGGTGCATCGGTGCAATGTTTGATTAGCAAGTCTCTTTGGGGATATGTGTGTGCATGTGTTTGTCTGTGTGACAATGTGGCCACATGTAGCTTCTAATGAGCCCCAGTGGTGGCCCTCCAGAGGGGCCTGCCTATTGATCATTAGCCTGCTGCCCACACTCCAACCAGGAAGCACCGGTCGTGTGTGTGTGCTTGTGTGTGTGTGTGGGTGTCATTTCAATTGTTTTCTTATTGTAATCGTTTGGAAAGTGTGGTTTCACTTCCAAATTTCACTCAAGCAAGTTTCCGTAGCGACCGTCGTACTTCCAGGTGCTTGTTGTGTTGCAGATAGCTGCATGATTAATCTTTATGAAATCCTGATCTTGATTCACCTTGTTCACAATGTAATATTTAAATAACTTTGATTTTACTTTATCCATCCAGATGGCATTCTCCCGGTCAGGAAGAGCAGAAGTCGAGGTCAGCCGTAACTTTAAGGCTTCCACACAAAAGAGATTTCCTACAACCTAAAAAGAGGAATGCATCAGAAAATAGAAATAATTCCTAAATTTACGACATCTGGATTGATAGGGTAAACTCTGGCGGAGAACTTTTTGTCTTCTAAAAGAAAGAAATACAATTTGATTTGATTTGGATTCTCATTTAATTTTACGAGCCGACTGCATCCCTAACGCTACTACTTTCTTCAGTGAGTTTAAACATAGAGTGTATAAAATAAGCCCTGCGATGCTCTCCCTTCTCTTCATCCAGGGCTCTGTGTCTACTGCCGTGTGCTGATGCCCAGTGAGCTATAGGTGCCAGAAAAATCTATGTTGGGTGCCAATTTGTTTTGTTTTGTCCTGGCAGAGACATGTGATATCAATTCTATGCAAAAGAAATCGTGATTCACGTTTTTCCCCAAATCCTGCAGGCCTAGCTGCAGCCATGGACCACAGTAAGCGGAGCTCTAAAGTCTAGCTTTATTTTATGGTAAAATACTGTAAATCACCCTTGAATCAAAATCCTCTTCTCTGTTAAATAAGAACGTAATCAGTTCCAACTTCACCCCTAAAATTATCGGACATTATCTGGATTAAAAATGGGGGAGAATCTGAATTTCAGTCTAAATATGTTAAAATCATGTCATAGGAAGAGTTATATGCTGAATCCAGCAAAAAACACGTGTCCTTTTATTGGCTTTCTGCTGTGTTACTGTGTTAAAATATGTTCTAAACAATTAAGATACAGTTCATATACTGTGTGTAAATGTTAAATAAGGGCGGTTTAAATAAAGTGTTACCTCTAATAAGATCATTTCCCTTCCCTATCTGTTGAGCACTTTGGTTTTTAATGTCTTAAAATTAGAAAATAGAGCCGACTTGACTTTATTGCTAAGACCTTCCCATTCTAGTAAAAATGGCAAATCAAGGGCCTGAGGACACTATCCACTGATTCCCACGATGCTGCTGGAATTTATCAGAAAGAAACAAATGCCTACTTGTTCAAACTTGCCATTGTATAATTAATACTTTTGTAAATGAAGCATTGGATGGCTTGCTGTATACTTTAGATACATGACTTTAAAATAGCTTATCATTTGTTCAAGGCACTCGTGAGCATTTTTCACCATAAAACGTCACATTTTGTGGAGTATTATTTTTTACACAACCAATAATTCCAGTGACAGGCAGCTAATTAGCACTCAGTTCCATCATGCTTCACTGTGATCTTCCATTCTATGACTCCCAAAGTCATTAGCCCTGGCTGTTGTTATCAGGGTAATTTATTAATATATTTATAGGTGGGGAAAAAGTGTTTTTTGGGATTCCTGAAGCTTACTGTTGTCCATGATAGCCGCTCCACTCTGTCCCTGGAGTTTCTGTGGATCATTCCGTCTTTCTGGATGCTCCACTGCACGCTGAGGTCGTAGACGACCGTGGAGTGGAACCCAGAGTCCTCCAGAGCTGAGTGATAAACCTCACTCCATCTCATCCTGCCACACGTTAGCATTCCAGCTGCGTACCAGACCCCCCTTTATCTGCTGAGGGCTTAGGCCAACCATGGCCACTATCAAAAAGTGAACCAAATACATTTTTCACATCCGTTATATACTGTAATATAGACCACACATTCCATCACCATCATTTAAAAAATAGTCAGGACCACCGACTTGACATACCTCCCATTTCTTGTTAATTTCTCATGACTTACGTATCACTTTCTTTAAGTACTATGGGTTCTCTCAAGGCCCAAGTTTGAGGATGAAAACAAAAAAATCAAAGTAAAATGTTCTGAAGTGAATCCAATACCAAACCTGGAGGAGTCAGTCACATCTCTTTGGTTATTGCGGCTGTATTTACATCACACATCCTATTCTACTCCTGCACATGACCTCCGTGAGGATCCAGTTTAACAGCTTGAACTACGAGGGCTGAGTGTTTGGTGTCTCATCTCCACTGGTCCTCCCTCAGGACATCGGATGTTTACTCAGAGTCTGAGTTGCTGAATAAGCAGCGATCTAATGAACTCAACGTCATAGTCTATGACCCTAGCAACTCCATGATTCATGCCTTGCTTACTCAGTGATGGTGTGGATGTGGATGTGAGCGAATATCACTTCAATAATTGCAAAGTGTTGTCAGGCAAGACACCGAACCCTGAATTGTGCTCAATGCTGCCCCTTCATGGTGGTTGGATGGAAGCTGCTGTAGATGAAAGCATTTTGCTCAATGAAATGGAACACTGTCTAATATTTAGAGGTAGAGCAGGTCGGCCCTCAAACACAAGATTGGCGGGTCAATCCCAGCCTCCTCCGGCCACATGTCCCTGACGCCTTGTGTTTCCGAAGCCCAATAGTACAAAACATGTGTCCTATTGGACCCAAAGGCCATTTGTCCGACAGCGCATTATATCAAAAGCACAAGGGCTGTTTCTTCAATGGCACTCACCCAACACAAGCACATGGCTAATTATCAGAATGACGTCATTGGATTGGATTACCCTTAAACTAACCACTCCTCATTCCTAAACCTAACTAACCCAACCAAAGAAGACAATGAATACCAGCTAATTAGAGGTGCAGTAAGGCGGGTCATGCCTGCCCCAGAGTAGGAAGGTCACATTGCAATTCGTACTTGCTGGATAATGTTTGTTAGCACCTTCAAGTGTGAAGCCACGGTTCTTTCCTGGAAAACAATGGGTTGCTCCCTCTGGGTTGGGAGTGAGTTACTGCCCCAAGCAAAGGAGTTCAAGAATATCAGGGTCCTGCTCACTAGTGAGCATGATATGGTGCTGCATCAGCATTGATGCGGACGTTACCGGACCATTGTGGTAAAGAAGGATCTGTCCCACATCTAGGGGCATGAGCTTTGGGTAGTGACCGAAAGAACAAGATCATAGATACAAGCAGCTAAAGAGATTTCCCTCTGTAGGGTGGCCGGGCTCAGCCTTAGGGAGCTCAAACACCCGCAGGGAGCTCGGCGTGGAGCAGGCGTCTAATCAGAATGCCTGCTGAGGCCTCTTTTTAGAGGTTTTCCAGGTATATCCAACTGGTTAGTAGACCCTGAACATGGTATTAACGTCGACACACCTCAGGGTTTCCCAGGAAGACCATGGAACTGTGCAGAGGGATGTCTAAAATACTTTGCTTAGCCTGCAGCCCCTGTGACCCGGTCTCAGAGAAGCACATGAATAAGGATGGATGGATTTTGCACAGAAAATCCATCGTGTGGACATTAAAGTTATCTCTCTAATGGAAGTGGAAGAAGGAAAAGGTGGGAGGGCTAAAAGGGAGAAAGTGAGGTAAGAGGGGGAGGGAAAAGGAAGGAAGAGATGGAAGCAAGGAGCCACATCCTGCACTCCCTCCCCCCTCTTCGTCTCATCCCCTCTTCCACGCATTATAAATAATGCAAAGTGCGGCGCCCCCCGGTGTTTTGAAGTGTTTGTTAATGGCCGTGCTAATTGCAATAAACAGGAGTGGTGTTGGAGCCCTCTAAGAGGCACAATACACCTAATTAAGTTGGCTTGCCTGGGAGGAGAGAAGGAGAACGATTGAGACAAAAACAGAATGGAGGAGAAGAGAGAGTGAAAGAGCAAAAGGGGAGGTCAGCCTGAAGGAGGACAAGAAGGGGGAAAGGGGCAGAATGGAGAGAGGGAGTTTCATAATAAGACACTTTTTGAGAAAAGCAAGTAGAGAAGTAAGAACGGGATACTGAGAAGACGAATAGTAAAAGGAGAAGGGAAGAGGGAACGAAAGGGGCGATCTAACGGCAGATGTTAGAGAGGAAGAGGGGAGGAAGAAAAGAACACCAAGTAGGAGAAAAAGGAGGAGAGGAACAGGAGAAGTGGAGGAGGAGCCAAGGCAGTTCAAATCTGACCAGAGGGCATGAGAAAGGGAAGAACAGGAACTCAGAAGCTCCTCTTCCCCCCGTTAACTAGTAAAGGGCCCTGTTCTTAACAGACTTTGTCGACAACCATCCATTTTGGCCCAAGATCTTCAACAGGGTCCGGGACCCGTAGGGGGTCCTCAGAGTTAGTGCCACAACTACTGCAATGTTACAGTAAATCATGATGTATAAATAGTATCCATTTATTTCATCCATTCGGCCCAGTTTACAGTAATATGCAACTTAATTGTATACAATAGAGGCAGTAAGGGGTCCCTACTAGGTCTCTATTTTAGCTTAGAGGTCCCTGGCCTAAAAGACGTTAAAGTCCCCTAGTTTAGAGGTGGTTCCGTTGCCACGAGGTTCCACCAGATGTCACTCTTTTCAGCCAGATGTCCATCCCCGTCCTTTGTCTCTGTGTTGGCGTTCTAACCTCTGGTGGATTTCTGAGGACTATGGTTACCTGGTCCTCAGGTCTCTGCAGGGTAAATCCAGACAGCTAGCTAGACTATATGTCCAATCTGAGGACTATGGTTACCTGGTCCTCAGATCTCTGCAGGGTAAATCCAGACAGCTAGCTAGACTATCTGTCCAATCAGAGGACTATGGTTACCTGGTCCTCAGATCTCTGCAGGGTAAATCCAGACAGCTAGCTAGACTATCTGTAAAATCTGAGTTTTCTGTTGATGAGTAAAACTACTTCTGAACGTACACATGTTCCACCAAAACAACTTCCTTCCTGAGACTATTTAGCAGAGGCACCGTGGCTCCGTCCGGAGCTTAGTACCTCCCAAGACGATTATGATTGATTTAAAGAAATGCCAATAAACCAGAGAAAGATTTTCTCCCATCCCAGAATGCTGTGCTAACAAGCCAGACCTTCCTCTGCACCACTGTTGGCAGTACATGACTAAGAACAGACTGAAACTGCGTAATACTACCAACTTTGCTAACCTTGCCACCAAAACCCATTTTTCTAACCATAGTTGGCATTTGTTTTTAGATGGATGTATATTCTGTGAATAATGCTATATGTAGTAGTTCTCAGATGAGACAAGATGCTTTATTAGATGGGGACATTTGCAGCCTTACAGAGTCACACGGGCTGCAATAACAAGACACATTTTCTTGTAAAGTAACGACAGGAAATGTCCTGTAATGTAATGCTTTTTTGGTCACTAAAATGCAACTGCATAATAGATATGTCATTTGCTTTGCTTTTCGTCAGTTGATCTAGTTTTCTATTTTTGCAAGTCAGGAATGGAGCAAGGCAGTACACATACATTCTCAGTCCCACCGTGGCAGAAAGTGAGGCTTGGTCAGGGGCCTTGGGCGTTTGGCATTGACACAAAAGGTCTCCTCTGGCCTTGTATTTAGACCTACTTGGTAAAGACTCTTGGCGTCACCTTTTGACGCTCTGGGTCGGGCGGTAGGTTTCACTGGCGTGCAGTACAATAACGGGACAGTTAGGTTGAGTAACCGATGGTTGTTTGCATTACAAAATGTACACTTCAGTGACTGTTAGATGAATAGCTGCTGGTGACATGAGGATCTTATTGCAGTGGCACCTCCAGCACACCTCCATCTCATCATCAAGGTGAACAACTCTCACTGTTCCATAGCCTGACCCGCCAGACACACATCATCCAGATGTTGGCTCTGGGAACTCACCATTGGCAGGGCTCAATCCGAGGGGTGGGATAAACACTCGTCTTTCAAATTCCCTCTGCACGCAATAGGATAGAGCTCCAACCAGAGCAACGCTGGTTGATAGATTCAAACTTAACCTCCGAACACATCTTCCTTTTTTAAGAAAGACTTCAGAGCTCAACTCCAAGTTCTCCAGATCCGATTGGGCAGACCGCTGTTCTCCAGGAGCAGCAGCCATCTTCTTTGTTTTCAAGTAGCAGGGAACTCATGCAGAACCGTCACAACTCTGTCATCTTTGTTAATTAAATTACATTACATGTCCTTTAGCTGACACTTTTATCCAAAGCGACGTTCAATTGCTTTATTAATTGATTAATAATTAATTAATTAATAATGTCTCGAGCAAATAGAGGTTTAGTGTCTTGCTCAGGGACACATTGGTTGATGGATCTCAGTGGGAGTAATAACCAGATCTCCCACACCAAAGGCATGTGTCATAGCCACTGTTTGTGTGTGTGTGTGTGTGTGTGCAGCATGAGATCATATTGCACTTACTCACAGCCTGAAGGTAAAAGGCCAATCACTGAGGAGTTATCTCAGCACACGGTGACAGGAGCAAAAGAGGAAGTCAGCTGGCACAACCACCAGTGCTTTGTAACTGACTGCACAGTGCGACATGTCACAGGGGCATCAGAACACAGTTGCCCCTCCGTGACCCTACAGGTTGATTCTACTCTAGGCGTGTTTGCGGCCCCCGAGTGGATAAGTGTGGGATTTCGAGCAGAACGTGGGGACTAGTAGTGGTTGACGTCCAAATGAAGCTTTGAGATAACTAGTTGTATTTGTTGACCCCACTAGATGGCGCCATCTGTTTGGCTCAGATTAAAAATATGGATGGTTCATGTTGAGGTACATCCCCTGGACCCCCCCCCCCCCCACAGACAGCGGATCGGGTGGCATGTACCAGAGGCTTTCATGTTTGAGGGAAATTGTCATACACATTTCATAACCATGAGAAACAATTGGGCTAAATGTGTAATTTTACAAAAAGTACTGAAACAGCTTTTTGAGATGTCAACAAATCTACCCAGGTAGTTATTTTATTTCATTTTTATTTTTTTAAAGCAAGCTGAAGTAGCTATGGCATCTGTGTGGAAGGGGGTATGGGTCTATAAGTCCATCGGTCTGACAATTATTATAATAGCCTACTATTACATAATTAAATGCCAAGACAGAACGACTGGAAGCGTGTTCACATTCTAATAATTAAAATAAATATCTGGGCTAAGTGGTGCTCTGAAAACAACTGAACACAGCCTACCTGGTGGCTTCCCTGACGAGCTGGAGGCGTACATCCTGTTGCTGCAGCGCTAGATCTAACCGCTCACTGTGGCTAATGCTTCGTGTTATGGTTACAAATTATGTATTACAAACTGTCAAAAATTACCAGCCTAAGGGCCCAATTTTGATGACCTAAGCGCAAGGCGTGAAGCACCTTGCGCAAGTGCATTTATGGCGCGTCCAAATCCACTTTTGCTAGTTTGAAGGCAGAAAGATGGGTCCGTGTGGATGCATGGTTGTCCTTAGTGTCTTCATTTATCAGAGGTGTGGGTTTAGGTTTGGGCATTACATGCAATCAGCCAATCAGAAGTCCTCTCCCATTCCCTTTAACAGCCAGGCGTGTTTGGACCTTTGAGCATTGCCTCCATGATGGAGGATTTGAACCTTTATGTTTTTATTTTTAATCTTTTGCACTTGTGTTTGCTGCTGCGCGTCCCCTGGCCAACACTAGCCAAAGCGGGCTGTAGGCAGGCTGGGGAACGCACATTAAGGTTAAAAAACCTCATAAAGTGACAGTTTCATGCCACGGGACCTTTAAAGGTGCATCACGGGTTCCTGCATGGTTTCAGCGGGTATCCTTTTTTGTCTCAAATCGTAGGCATATGTCCTTGATCCGCCGATTGCCTGCCCCACTGAATACTCTGTGAAAAAGCCCGGTCTCAGGAGGCGATACGGGCGACTTAAATGTCAAACAAACACTAGAGGCACAGGACAGGCACCAGAATACAATAAACCACTAAAGCCAATCACCGACAAGATGGCTGGGGGAGGGTTAGGGTTAGTGACAGTTAGTCAATTAGTCATGACAGGGACGGAAACACGTGGGGAGGGGCGGGCTTGCGCTGTTTTGTTTTGAATTGACTTGGACCATGAACAGTGACATCATGCAGGAAGTCATTGTGCACCTTTAACATTCAAACCCAGAATCCCGGTTTTCATGGCTGCACTGTTCCATCAAAAGGAAAATGTCTTAGATTTCCTGTTGCATCATTTTAGACACATTTCCACCAAGTTATGCCCGACAAATTTTGTATCTTGGGAAAACTTTATCTGCAAAGTGGCACTGACATTCAACTGTCTCAGATCATGATGAACATTGAGCCCCAACTGAATCAAAGCTGTTCTGGCGTGTTGAGTAGTGGATCAGTGACAGACCATCATCAGTTATTGCCTACTGATGTACTGATGGCCGATGCTTTTTCATTTTCTGACTTTTGTCCGCAGTGTTCAGACTCCACTACTTTCAGAAAGTGTCTTTTAAGGGGCAGATACAATAAAAATGGGCATTCATAGAATTTGTCGAGGAACCCCATGTCTAGTGATATATGATAATATAGAGGAGGTGATGCATTATGAAATCAAATTGATTCAAATGGTTGACAGGATCATCCTATTCAAATCGTGAGAGCAGTGGAGATTAGACAGCCATCCCAGCATTCACAGCAGGTTGAGCCGGCCCCCAGGAAGCCCCCCCCCCCCCCCCCAAATATCTGTTTCATGTGTTTATGTCCTCTGAAACATCATGGAGATTAAACATGGCTGGATTGCAGAAGGGACTGCTGCACTTTGTTTTCCTGAATAATTAACCAGCCCCCTAAACCTCCCTACTGTCTGTGTCTGTGTGTGTGCATGTGGGTGTGTGTGTGTGTGTGTGTGTGTGTGTGTCTGCCATAATGAGTCCTGGATGAGAAAATGCAGGGAGGAAAGAGAGGGGCACATGGTAAAAAAATGGGGGGGGGGGGGGTCTGGTTGAAAGAGCAAAATCATGAGAAAGAACGAAAAAGAAACTGGTGGAAGTGGGAATGGGGGAATGAAGGAGGAAAACCTGAGGGAGGGAGGAGGCTAATGAAGAATAGAGAGGAAAGATGGAACAGAAGGCATGAAAGAGTAAAAGATGGAAAGAAGATAAAAGACAGGTAAAAAAGACAGGAAAAAAAGGTTTGACATTTAGTGTGTACTTGTTCTACCTTTTCTACAAAGCATCAACTACATCAAAAGACAAACCAGCGTCAATTCTTAGGATGAAAACGCCCTACTGTTCATTTCCTTTCTATTAGTTGTAGTGAATACAAACTAAAGACACTTATCTCATTTTTTGTAATGAGTTTTTAATGTTTACTTCTTAGCAGTACAAAGGTGTCGTTTTGGCCCCCAGCGAGGTGGGTTCACACACAGCGTCATGTGACCGCAGTGATACGACACTCCTCAGTGAATCCAGTTTTCACCTTGTGTGTCTGCATGTGTGGATGTTTGGGAGGATGTGTGTGGATTTGAGTACTTTGCCAGCTGTCTATCTGTCTGAGTCTCCGTCCGTGTATCCGTCGGTCTGTCCAACCGTGTGTCTGTTTGTCTCTCTATTTGTTTGTCCATCTGTGTGTCTGTCTGTGTATCTGTCCAATTGTCGGTCTGTCTGTGTGTCTGTGTATCTGTCTGTGTGTCTGTGTATCTGTCTGTGTATCTGTCTGTGTGTCTGTGTATCTGTCTGTTTGTCTCTCTTTCTGTCTGTGTGTCTGTGTGTGTGTCTCTCTGTCTAGGGAACTATTTTGTCGCCACGACAGTGTTCCAACTGTGCAGGGTGCAGTCACTAGGTGTCTAGTTAGGCTCCAAAGGGTTGGTGAGTTGGATGATGGGTGTAGTCCGAGGGGGGGGGGGGTAGGGAAGGGGCCATTGGTGCCTTCCCTTTACACTTGGCATCGCAGCTGGTGTGATCCCATCCCAAGATGGTCTGTCTGCTCTCTCTTTGGGTTCAACAACAACCGGGTAACAACAGACAAACACACAACAGAGTAAAAAAATGAATGTAAGAACGTATTGTTTTTCTTCTGCTGCTTACCTGCTTTATTATCATGATGTTTACCCCCAAACACTGAGAAAATACAGCCATAGAACAAGGCTCATTCATTTCCCATCAGAGAGACTAGAAATTGTTTCTTTGTTATCTTAGTTCTCATATGTCTCAATTTAGGAAATGAGTCCTATTTTTCCTTTGTGCAATCATAGCAGTCTGGCCCCCCGAGGCCCGTCTCTGAAGATGGGTCGGGGACAGGGACGGACTGACAATCTGTGTGTTCTGGAAAAGTTCAGAACGGCGCAAGGGCGCTAATACTATCACTGATATGCTGAAGGAGTCGGCCTACTAGCTAGTTTGGGATTGGTCCCTGGCCCCAGACGCAGATCTGTAATGGGAGCAGGACAGACAAGTGTCCAGCTTTCCAGCCTGAGCTGCAGGGTGAAATCAAATCGCACCGCTAAGACAATGGCTAGCAGAAAACTTCAGGAGAAAGGGGGATGGAAAAAAGAAAAGAGGGCCAACACTCTGGAGACGGATTCAGCACAATGCAAAAAGCTCCCAGAGCTTTCATGATGAGGGACAGACAGCAGAGCTAAGATCACATCAGCAAGAGGTCCTGGTGAGTGTCAGGAGACACTTCATAATAAACTGTCTTTATCCCCATATTAGCATAGTCAGCTATCAACATGATTATGAAAATGCTCATGTTATAGTGCTGTCACACCTAACGTGTTTCATCATTTCTGCTAGGTTCATTTGAACTATTAAACACAGACTCTATTGATTATTGGCCTAGCCTTACTATGAGTCAAAAGTGTAATATGACATTGACTAAATATTAAATAGGTTATTCAATGCTTATGCTTTAACACAAATCAACACATGTTATGTCATTAATAATACTGTTACTGTTGTATTTGTCTTGTATGTGACACACTGGGCGCAGCGGCATGCTTTCTTATTAGAAATCTTTATTTTCTCAACCGCACACTATTGTCTTAACACTGCACATTTCCTGTCCTTCGGCCATGCTAAGGCTTCTGGGTAATGTTGTACCATAAACCTTTATCAACACATTCCCCTTCCTTTAAAAGTAAAGCATTTTTTCTTCTTTAGCTTAACTATTAATATCCAACTTTGCCTTCTCAATGTAGAATATTCAAGAACAAACATTAATTGTACCGCCATACTTTTATTTTATTAATTTATTTGAAAGGGACAGTGTGCATTAATTAACATCGCTGTTAAAGCACCAGAATTAGCCAAAAGGCTATTTTTATCCATTGGGGGACACATCTAAGTAATTGTCTACCTAAAAAAAAAAGAATTAAG
The DNA here is from genome assembly GCF_013103735.1 of Etheostoma cragini. Lineage (NCBI taxonomy): Eukaryota > Metazoa > Chordata > Actinopteri > Perciformes > Percidae > Etheostoma > Etheostoma cragini. The sequence continues at coordinate 904,037 of NC_048428.1, read as the reverse complement.
AAAAAGATGTCGGTGGACAATACAAATATAAAAAGATGGAGTAGTGAAACAGATATAACTCTTCAAATCCTGTTGATAAATACAGTGTATAAGTTTGCTATAATACAGCAGAAATAAAATGATACAAGACATTGACACAGCAGAGACACAGGGGGCAGCACGGTCGGGTTGAGGGAACATACATACATATTCTTATTAATGCTGACATGTCTGGTGTATTCTGAACCAGTTTTTTAGATGTTTTTGAACAGAGTGTACTGTATGTGGTGAGTTCTCTGATGTTCTGGAACCACAGTTTTTCACTGTACATAACTCCTTCAGCAGGTTTCTATCAGTCTCTCAGGTGGTTTCACCATCCTGCTGGGTCTTTGTTTCCCAGCTGGTGAGCTTGGTCCGGTTGGACCAGAGTCAGTCCTTGTCACTCTCTCAGTCTCAGTCTCTGAGCTGGTAGTTTGCAGACAGATGTACCTGCGATTCACCCTCAAGGCTGCTCCACGATCTGTCTGGATGAGAAAAGAACCTCCTGCTCTACAAGTCCCTGCTGTGTCCATGTTCCTGTTGAGTAGTCCAGAAGGCGGACTCTGTCCCCTGCATGGCTTCAGGTACGGCAGGTGTTTTGCACTTTTCTCATGCCTTTTTTATCTTTTTGACTTTCTCCATTTCTTTTGCTTATGTCACAATAACTGATCCCTTTGGTTTTAGTAGGTTGTTGTGCATGGCCAGATGTTAAGATCCCATCAACATCTGGGCTGGTGACCGGCCATTTTGCAGTGGTGCGCTCCTGTGGATCAACAAACTCTTGTAAAAACCCTCTTTTCCATCGTGAGCTTCTTTCATTAGTCCTTTAAACTTGACTGAGCTCTCTGACAGTCCATTTGACCTGGGGGAGTTTGGGCTTAACGTGATGTGGCGATAACCCCCCTCTTTAGTGAATGTCTCAAACTCACAGCTGGAAAACTGTGCTCCATTAAAACAGTTCATTTGGGACTCAGTGTCTTGCAACAGTCTTCAGAAAAGCTTTGACAGCTCTGCTGGATGTAATGTTGCAACTTCTGGATAGTTGGAGTCAGTAGTCCGTGACCACAATGTGATTTTTACTTTCAAACAAATCACCTCCAACCTTGTAGTATGGGTACTTGGGTACCGGGTGTGGCACTAGCAGCTCTGCCTGCTGTTTGGGTCGGTATGTGAGACATATTTAACAAGTAGCTGTAGAACAGCTAATATCTGGATGTAATTTGGCCAATTCCTGACTTTGCGTGCCCTCTGTTTGCAGTCATTTATTAATTTAATAAGCAGTCGTGTATTGCAGCTCAACCTCTTTTTATTGTCTCTTTTGGTGTTACCATGGTCTCTTCTCTCTTCAGAGACCAGAAGGGAACACACTATTATGTCCACATAATCCTGAATTTGTTCATATTTCGTTTCATCTGCGGTGTCATTTTTTTCAACGCACGAGAAAGTGTGTCTGCAGCAAACATGTACTTGTCTGGTGTGTAGGTCATGTTCATGTCACAATACACCGTGCATACTGCTGGAATCTTTCACAAGCTGTACCTTCCCGTTTGTGATTGACTTCTCTGTTTAGATCCCTTGGATCCAAACAGGTTTTCAGCTTTCCGTTGAGCAAGCTCACCCATGCTGTAGGTTCATCAATTTTCTTTATCACTCCTAATTTCTCCATTCTATTTTACTCCTCTGTGAGTTTTCCCCTCAGCTTGAATGGTATTTTTCTGCATGGAGGAACTAGTGGAGTCTTGTCAACTTGTGTTTAGTCCTCCCCTGTATTCCTTCATGAGTGAATCACGATCATTAGCAGGTTGCGATGAGACTACAAAAACTCTTCTTACAAGGTTTGCATGCTTGTAATCCCAATGTTAGCTTGACACTCGTATCAACAATCAACAGCATTTCTTTTATTTGCGTACTTCTGTGTTGGCATGTTGCAATGCAGCCTCTTATGACTGCCACGTTTTCTCCTGTGTATCCACTCGCTTTCGTTTTCACAGGGAACATCTTGCTCTTCACTGTGAGATTCTCATACTCACCCAAAGATATGAGATTTCCCGAGTATCCTATGTCCAGTTTGAATGATAGTCCTGTTAACAGTCAATGGCACTATCCATTCCTTTTCCTTTTTATTCTCATTTGCATGCACAGCATCCACCAAGAACTCCTCAGGTTCCTCTTCTGCATGCTCCTTCTTTTTCTTAAAGGCATCTGCTTTGTGGCATTTTGAGATGTGTTTTTTTTTTCCTGCAGGTATGACACTGCTTGCCATATGCTGGACACAACCTTGGTTTGTGTCTTCCTTCACATTTCCAACATTTAAAGTCTGTTTTAGTCTCTCTTTGTGATTTGTATTTGTTTAAAGTGCTAATCTCCTGTCTTTATAGCATTAACTGCTGTCTCTTCCTTGCACAACTCGCTTGGCTTATGCCAAGTTGTTCCCAGTTTTGTTTAATGACAGGTCTCGCTCCCACAGTAGTCTTTCTCTGAGTCCATTATCAGGCATGCCACAGGCGATTTTATCTCTGATTAGCAAGTCTCTCAAATCGACAAATTCACACGTCTTACTCAGCGTGTGCAGCTCAGCTAAATACTGATCAAAACCTTCTTCTTGTTTTTGATCACAAAAGAAAAACTTGTATCTCTCGAACGCCATCCCTGGTCAGGAAGGTAGCTCTGGGTTCTGGGTGCCAGGTCAACATAGGTCAGTAGGGGGGAGGGGAAAAAATCTGGTACAAAGAAATGTTTGAAGGAAGAAAACAGGAATAAAAGTATTGACAGGATTAACAGAAAGGAAGGAAAATGGAGAATGGCAAAATGGGAAAGGAAGTGGCAAGCAGGGAAAGAAGGATGAAACTAGGTATAGGAGAGGAGAACATAAGGAAAGATAGAAAGTCTGCAAAATGAACAGGGAAGACCGGAAAGAGGGGCGAGGAAGCATGGAAAAGTCATGAGGAGGGATGAGAAGAAGAGGAAGACAATGAGGAATGAAGAGGAAGAGGGATAGTAATGTATGTGTTCACTGTCAGCCCAACGTGGCCATGTTTGGGAATGGAGATATCTTTATTACATTCACTCATTAAATCCATTCAAACTCCTCATCTTCATTCCAGCAGTGCCATCCAATGATGTGGCAGATGGAAAATGAATTCTTTGTCTGGGTGCGTTGAGCCACGCTGTGCCGAGTCTTATCAGCCGACACGCCATGCGTTCATGCAGAACTTTGTTATTCGGATCTGTGAGGGGGAGGGGTGACGGGGAAACATGGGGATGAATAATTCTTACTGTTAATTATTTCCAGAGGGAATTCAGAACAAGACACCTGCAGGTTAGGGGGAAAAAATCGACAAGCTGACCTGAGGACCCGAGGAAGTGAGTGGCACCGTCCCGCACAGGTCCCAGGGCTGTGTGAGGAGATGTAGGCAGAGGTTTTACTTTGGCTCAGAATTAAGGAACCTGCCTCACAAAGCAAGTCCCACATAGTCAGCAGTTGTACAATGTGTATATATATCTATATGTACATACGTGTGTGTGTGTGTGTGTGTGTGTGTGTGTATATACAATATATATAATTAATCCCACAAGTGCCCTAGTTAACTCGCAACTGATTGCAAATGATATGCCAACTTTATCTGTTCTAAATTTCTTTAGAAGGGATCCTTTTCCAGTCTTTAATGCTCAAGTGGTGTTTGAGAGTGGACATACTCAGTCGACAGTACATGTGCTGTGGATTTTCTTAGACCGATTTGTCAAAGCAAATAATCCAATGACTTGAATCTTGTGGGGAGAACCATCTGACTCAACTTGCCATTCAACAGATCCTTTTCCTTATCCATTTCTCCTCAAGGAGCTTTGTTTCTGCAACATCTCATTCATGGATGCATTTAGAAGACTTGTAGACCCACTCTTGTTAAATCTGCCTTTTGTTTGGTTTTTGTATTTCGCGTACAGACCCTTTAATCGATCATCCCTGTTCGCAACTATTTTGCAACACTAGAGCGCATATACCCCAGCCATTTGATGTTGTGAATCCTCATTTTGAATTAGTTTCACATTATAGGTTGAGTTCCAAATGACACACACTGTTCTATTTTCTGTCGCACGGTGGCGGTTTAATCTCCAATTCAAAACCATTTTATTAATAGTGTCAAATCCTAACAGAAATAATCTTAGGATACCTCCCAGATAGTGTAGGTCTAGAACTCACGCTAGATAATTGATAGAGAACCAACAATTCCCCCCAAGAGCACTGGTGCTACGCCAGCAAGGAGATCATGTGACCGTAACCATGTGACTGGTTTTTAAATGTAACAGGCACAGTTATAAACACATAGTAACTGTAACTTCTTTAGTTTAGGCAACTAAAATACTTAGGGTTAGTAAAACATCAGGGATTGGCCATCACATGAATCACATAAAACTACTAAAATTATAACGCATAATGGACTGAGGTCCGTTATACTAATTTTTTTAACCCTTGTGTTGTCTTCCTGTCAAAATCAACACTTTTGTTGATGCTTTTTATCTATGTTTTTAACTTTTTCTTGCTTTTCCCCTTTTTCAATGTTTTCAACCCTACGTAACACTAACATAATAACTTTAGTTTTACAGTTTTTTGGGAATTTATGGTCAATAAACCTCATTTATAGGGAATTATTCCTATTGTTTGAGTTAAAAAAAGCAGAATTTAGGAATTATTGAGACTAAAATTAAAGGAATGGATGTTGATGATAATCACAGACTGGAATATGTCAACTTTTACTCAATACTATTTCAACAACACTTCCATTTGTTTTTCAAATGCTATAAAATTGAATAAGACACCCCAAAATTAATGAAAGTAGAGATTTGTACACTCCAAAGAGTGTTGTGTGGAATCAATCATGTTATTTTGGGAATTAAAAAGAACATTATTATCGGAAAACGGGTCAATTTGACCCGAGGACAACACAAGGGTTAAATGAACGTCACGATGATTACTACGGCCACGAGAGGTCTCCACCTACTAAGAAACATAACTGTGGGTTGTTAGGATGTGCTTGCATAATTAACCCATGTGGGTTGTTTTCATGGGGACGACCGGCTGCAAAAACACCCCCTTTCACTGGCCAAGATCAACGCCGATTAATGTTGGTACTCTCCCCCGCAGGCGTGTTGATGCATTTAAATAACCTCGTGCAATGGGGCCAAGGTTGTTTTTTCCACATCTTGATTTAACTATAAGTGCGCTTCAATTAGGCGTGGCTCGGCTCATCTAGAGATCTGGCGGGTCCCCTTTTTTCTTCTAGCAGTCACGCTTGCAGGTAGCGATGTGGCCCAGGGTGTGGGGAGCGGGGAGTCCGGATCAGTCTGCCGGAAAACCGCTACGGCGCACAGAACGGGCAGAGAAATGTGCAACGAGACAATGTGTCAGAGAGCCCAAGAGCCTGGGCTTTTATCTACCATGTGTCTGTGTACCAGTCATGTCATCATTGGAATGTAGGTAGACAGCAATAAGTTTTGGGCAGATGATCCCTTTTGGGCAAAACACCAGGAGCCCACTGGCATGCTAGGCCAACCCTCTCACCTTTCTCATTCCCAACTCATCAAATACGGACGCTTGGTCAGTGGCTATCAGCGTCAGATACTAACGTAACCCCCCCCCCACTTTCAGCGTCTGTATGGAACGCATCGGGCAGATCAGCAGCTCAACCACAGCGCTATATGATGACCTACTGTAGTATGAAGAGTGACAATGTTGGCGACTAGTACAGTTATAAGTGAATGCTTGGACAAAAAACATCCAAACCTTTACCTTTTGTATTCATGCTTCAAACAAAGGCACCCGAAGTACAAACATGTTTTCTCTAATTGCAACTCTGAAACAAAATTCTTGCAAAACCCTACACACTGTTTTTTTACATAAGACACTTTGTTCAAGAATGAAAACTCTCGCAATCCTTGGGAAAACACTTCTATTCAAAATGCAAATCCCTTTCTGAAATTGGCCCAGCGGCCACACACACGTATGGATGCACAACATAATGTAGTTGTCCAGAGCCGACCACAGCAGCCCAGGTCTGTTGTCATCTGGATAATGTTAGTTTCTACCCGGCTGCTCTGGTCCGGGACTGGTTCACCAACCACAATAACTTCACAGATGTTCGGTACTGGAACCTTTCACAGACACCTGTATGAGGAAAGATGTACAAAGTACTAAAGAGAGCCGTGTTTTATTATGTATACGTGCACATCAATGTGTTGTTGCTGCTTTGAAAGAGTAATTCAAGTGGTGCCGGTGACTATTTTTTTTATTTTCAAAAAGGCCGTTTTTAGGCTCTGGTTGCAGAGTTTCATATTGACATAGATGTGAGATATTTATCTCCAAGTCAGAATTGGCTTGTGTGAAGAGTTTTGAGAAAGTGAGCCTCATTCCTCAACAAGTGTGTAACGGCAAAAACTGTAAAGACAGAAAATTCACTTAACGAGGCAGGTTGGGGTGGTGGCTAGGTAAAACAACACACAGTCTGTATGCAAGACGCTCATATCCGGGATTGTTTTGGGTGATTTGATGGGTAATTTCTGGGGTGTCTTATTCCATTTTAATGCATTCGAAAAACAAATGGAAGTGTTTTTGAAATAGTATTGAGTAAAAGTTGACATATTCCAGTCTGTGATTATCATCAACATCCATTCCTTTAATTTTAGTCTCAATAATTCCTAATTTCTGCTTTTCTAAATCAAACATTAGGTATAATTTCCTATAAATGAGGTTTATTGACCATAAATTCCAAAAATAACTGTAAAACTAGAGTTAATAAGTTAGTGTTACGTAGTGTTGAAAACGTCAAAATAGTGACAAACATTGAAGAAAAGCATCAAAAGTGTTGAAAAAGGGGACAAAACAGTAGAGAAAAAAATTAGTAAAGTAAAAATATCTGAAAAATCTACTTGAGTACAGCACCAAGTATTTGTACTTGGTTACTTCCCATCTCTGCAGGTCACCAGTGTGGTTTTGGTTCAAACTGTTGGGTAGAATACCTGGCTGTGCATGGTGTGGGGGGGCTGTAGAGATTGAAGCAGGTCTACATGGATATGAGCTCCAGTAAATCACCAGTAACTCTGGGATGATAAAGCTTTGTTCTACAATTTACTTTGGACGTAAGCTATGCATATCTATTATGAAACTGCACAAAATGGGTTTTAAATGACAGAAATGTTTGTGAAGGAGGCAGGAGGACTTCCGCAAAGTGGGACATTACTAAACATGTGGTGGTAATGCACACACACGCACACACACACACACACAAACACACACAATGGCGACCTCTGAGGAGTGTATTCTCGGTGGCACCTGCTGGGAGCAGCTGGAAGGGATTCAGCATGCTGGCATGGCTTCTTTTTGTTAAGTCGTTATCTCAGCACTTCAGCCCTGTGTCACGCTTCCGTCTCGATTCTCATGTATCTTATTCCTCACAAATTGATTTGTCGTGCCCATTTTTGTATGTTTTTTGACAAACAAAGTCTTTGACTTAATTAGATTTCACAGGTCACAAGGCGACTCTCTGAGAGGCGTTGATAATTACAGCCACTCTTAATTGAGGCCTGTTTGAACTGGTCTGAGTTGTAACAGCAGGTTAAAGTGCCCATATTGTGAAAAAAAATCTGTTTTTCTGGGATTTGAGGGGTTATTTTGTCTCTCTGGTGCTTCCACACGCATACATGCTTGGGGTAAAATCCATCCATGCTGTTCTGAGTGAGCTCCTGTTTCTAAATGTCCTCTGTCTTCAGTGACAGGGTGAGCTGTTCAACATCTGCACGGCTTTCTACGTCATTAGAGACGAGGTGGCTAACCGTAGCATGCTAGCTCCTTCTCAATGGCTAAACAGTGCTCCAACAGCCACTAGTTGACCAGAATCTCCAAAAGAACTACTTCCTGTCCCTGTTCTACTTCCTGTCCCTGTTGTGCAGGTATTCCACAAGTGTCCCTCATCTAGAAGAAGTCTCCCAGCTAATCCTGCCTTGGACTAACAGTTGGAGAAAGAGTTATCTAGCTGATGGGATCTTACCGAGCTACTGAGCATGTGCAGCTCCCAACAAAGATAGGATGGTAGGGAGATGTCTCACTCTGGAGATAAAACAGAGACCGGAACACACAGGTTGAGAACATGATCTGCAGCAATGTGCAATACAACAAAAATATGGTGTTTTTTGAAAATGAAACCATGGAAACCTATTCTGGTACAACCTCAAAATACAATTCTGAACCTGAAAATGAGCAGAATATAGGTTTCAAGTAGTGGACAACACATTTGTTAGTGTACGTGTGTGTGTTTGGGACGTGTGGGACATTCGGGAGTATGCGACGTGACGGGTGTAGTAGGGAGCATCTGTCTATCCCACCTGGCCCACCTACGCTCCCCTTGGATAGATTCAGTAGTGATGCACCCTGTATACACGTACACATTGCAATCTCTTAGACCTATATATAGGTAGACCTACTACACCCCCAATAGTAATATACAGGCTTATACTGCAATCTCTCAGGCCTACATGTATTTGGACCTACTATACTTCTAATACTAATATACAGGCTTATACTGCAATCTGGTACAGGTGTGTGCTTAGTGGGCATCAGATCAGCGGCTCCATCACTACATTCATGGCGCCCCGTGGTCCTTTACCATGTTGTGCAGAACCCCACAGGCTAAAACAATGTTGTAGACTTGTTCACCCCCACCCCCGCTGATGTGTCCTCAATCAACCCGATAGAGCGCTCCACCGTGGCTGCGTGTGCACTGTTGCTCGCCTCATAGAGGTCTTCTAAAAGAGCCAGATCTGCCGTTGCTGTTAAATGATCAGCTGATGACTTCTCCTTCTCCTGTTTGACCGACTCAAGGAACTTTTTTGTTTCTCATTTGGACTCGGTCTTAACTAGTCCTGGTCTTGGACTTGGCTACAGCCCTGCCACAGTGACAGAGGTCTAGCATTCCTTCCCTGTGTTTCTTGTGTTTTCCCAGCCTGTTTTTGGATGAGCCCATTGGACTCTGTTTCCTCTTGCTTTGTACAATACATGTCTTGAACTGGGTGTTGAGTTGTATTTGAGTCCATCCTGTGTCCCACCTGAAAAGGATAGTATAGGAGCCGTGTTATTTTATAAATCTGTAAAGCTGATGTGGAGCTATTTCCTGGGGTAAGTAAAAACTTGGACCTACTGATGGCACCGAAGGAAAATCCAGGGTATGAACACTGTCTTTATCCAGGATATCTGTACCAAATCTCTTAGCAATCCAGCCCATTGTTGTCAAGTCATTTCACTGAAAGCCAACATTTTCAACCTCACTGTAGGGCTACCTCATGTGCAGAGCCAGGAAAACAATGGAGTGATAAGTGTTAAGGAATCCAAGCCTGATATATCTTCTTCTCCTGGCATAGAGCTCCACTATTGTTAAAAACTATTACAACTCATTAGTGAGCCACACTGTTGCTGGCTGACATGTTCCTTCATCACCCTAAACACACACACTGTACTTTATTTTGAATCAATCCCACACACACCGTCCTGCTGCCACAAATACTCACTAGAGCACCAAATGGGGATTAATCCTCAGCTGAAAATAGTCGCCAAGAAATGAACATTTTCCTCTTGTTTGAGTATTGCTTGATGTAAAAAACTACAGTGACCAACCTTTTTTTTTCATGTATATACAGCATGTATATTTGTATATTTATAACGTCTCCAGAATGAACCAATGGGCTTGGAGCTGAAAGCAACAAATGTTGGTTGTGGTTTGTTCATGGATCTTGTTGACCACAGGAAAACTAATATATAGTGCCTGCCCTGTCTTTTAAAGCAATACTATGTCGACTTTACTGAACAGAGGCCACTGTGGTGACAAGTAACAATCTGACTCAGTAATGTCAGTTGCGCAGTAGTCTATATCCACATCGTTCCATTTCTCGGATTGCTCCGGTGCCGCTGGACATTCCGCCTAATGTCCGTCACTTTCCTCATTCTTTGTGTTAGCTCTCAACTCCGCTGGCTTTCTGAGGACTATGGTTAACTGCTCCTCAGATCTCGGATCTCTTCCCATCCCAGAATCCTGTGTGGACTAGCCAGACCTTTCTCTGCAGGGCTGTGGAGATCTGGCAATGCACTAGTTACACAGTACTTCCACAATGTGCTCACATTTGTGACTATAAAGTAGAATGTAGTCACTGAAGGAAACTGGCATACTATGCAAGGTTCATGTCAGTTACATGTGACTACCAGTATGTATCCCTCCCTCACTCAGAAACTAGCAACATATTCTGTTGAAACACAAAGAGCTAGGGAATTTTGCACTAATCGGATTGCAACTTTGGAATATGCCCAATCCATTTGATGGCATTTTTAACATGTAGGCATTCCATGAAGGGATACCCTCAGAGATACTGGGACTTATTGGCATGTGAGTATTGCATACAGATGGAGCTGAAAAAACCTGGATCCTTTGTTTTAAACCAGGACTACACCATGCATGTCTACCAGGTGCCCAATATTCATTCTAATGAGATATTATCATTAAAATAAAACTGTCCCCCAGTTGAAAAAACAAGGACCTCTGGTGAGTAAATGATTTCAATTTGCATAAATATATTCCGTGCCCGCACTACACTCTATCATGCAGTAGGTGGGTGGTCACACTGGCAGCTCAGGAAGTCTCTGTTGTCTGAGGGATAGACTTCTGTCTGCTGATTTGTTTCTCAGTCGATGTGCTAGCCAGCGCAGAAGACAACACTGAGGCCCAGACAGCTGGGCTTACTGCAGTGTTTCAATGGAAAGAAAGGAATAGACCACACAACATAAATTATCATGAATTGAATAAACCAGGCTAGAAGCTCCTACAGTGGCCCACAGAGGCTGCAATACATATTCAGACAACATAATCACAATGGTGCTGAGCTAAAGCTCTACACCATGCTCAAGGAAACTGTGGCAAGCTATTTTGTTAAGTCAAAAACCAGACTGTGACACATTCGGCATTTTTCTTATAGGTTGGGATTGTTTGTTTTTTGGACAGGACAGCTCTGACCTGCAAGGGGTAGGCGCCGGTTTTGGTATTGTTTTTATCATGGTCTTTCATTGTCGGACTTGCAGAGGGAGGTCTGGCCAGTCCACACAGCATTCCTGGATGGGACAACAAAGTGCTCAATCATCATCATCATCATCATGGGCGACATTAAGCTCCAGAAGGAGCAACGCTGCGGCTGCAAAATCTCCCCAGGAGGGAACTTGTTTTGGTGGAACATGTATACATTCAAAAGTTGTTTGAGTCCTGCAACATCTGTGCACTGTTAAAAAAGTCTGTAGTAATACGGGCCATAGACGGTGATTTTGGGGGCAACGCGTCAGATTTCGACGCCATATATTGTCATGAACACTTAAGCCTGTCAAAAAACTAAACACAAATCGTGTCTCCTTCATATTGCTCCTTATAACCACTAAAAACTGTCAAAAAATCCAACCAGACATTTGGTGATGATTATTCAGGTGGAATAAACCACATTAAGGTTTTAGCGTTATGACTTATAAAGCCCATGAGAACTGTGGGGAGTCAACCCACAGCCGCTCCGTTTTCAGCGGTTATGAGGAACAATATTAAAGAGATATTTGGTCATTATTGACGATTGTTCAGGTACATTAGACCACATTAAGCTTTTTCCTCGCCATTTATGCATTGAAATTACTAAGCTACAGGACAGTGTCTTTCAAAACATGACCTTGCTGCCGTTTTCCACGGATATCTTTTCTGACCTAAAAACATGATGACGATTCAGTCGTTTGTCATTTCCACATGCTGTATGATACACAGGCATCTCCATCAGAATAAAGACACCGCACACTGCTCAGAATCAAACCAAATGGCTCTCCATTTGGCAGATCCATTTAGGCCTATTGTACTACTCCATGTCTGAATAATAAGATATTTACTGCTGCATTATCATTATGAGGGGATGTAAACAGGGGATGAAAAACAATGGGACAGCTAAGGTGGAACACATTAACACACAAATATGAAACAATGTGCGAGGAGGGGGAAAAAAGATGTGGTGCCCTTCAACAGAAAGCCCCTCTGGTCTGCATGCTGTCCTAATTAGAAGGCAAAGCTTTTTGACGGTAAATTGATTTTTAATTATTCAGTCCCTGCATTCATCCAGGTGGCCAAGTTCCCCCATGTAATCTCTCTCTGTGTCTGTCTCTCTCCTCTCTCTTTAAGTGGAACATGTTTGGCGCTGCCTGTCACCGTAAGCAGCAATTTCCTGGACAAGAGCATTCAGCATTCAGTCAGCGTCAGACAGAAAGGATGGATTGATGGAGGGGAGGGGGAAAAACATTGGTAACTGACAGGCATCAGAGTTGTGCCATAATTGTCAGTAATGCTTTTCTACTCTAGTCGTTTTAAAAACGTGGTACAAGGCAAATAGTCACAGTGAATGTTTTCCCTTTGCTTTGAATTTATTTCCCATTTCGTCTTGGTGAGAAGCCACTCGGGCCGGTGTGGGCTAATGGCTGAGACGCTGTGTAATAAAGCAGTTTGACAGCAGTGATCTACATAAGCCTTTGTCGAAGGAGACCTGGGGATTGTTGATTTGATTATTATGCTGCTGGTGATCCCGATACCGCGCCAGTTATCTGGTGAGTGGAGGGGTGCACCGATGCATCCATGTGTCAATACTTCTTTTATTAAGAATCAGCTGTGGTCCAATCCACCACTCACATAATGAGCTTCCTCTATCATATCAACACATAGTCAAGGTGTTTATTATTGTTGCTATGTGTCTGTCGGATCAAAGCCTTTTCTGGGGGAGGACTGGAGTGAAACGGGCCTCGCCCGTCTTCTTCCAGGCCCCGTGAGTATCGATACAACGGCTAACAGTTCATGTAACCGATGAGCAGATCTTAATGTTTCATTCACACACTCTCGTCACATGTAGCAAAGCCCAACAAACTCTCCAGAGTGTGTTAAGCTTATTATCTATAACCAGTGTGTGGCATGAAAGTGCCTTGGATGCCTGTGCCTGGATCTGGTCCTGGCCGCACCGCCACTCTATATACTAGCACCTGTTAAAGCCAGAGCGACGTGAGATTTCCACACCTTTACAGGTTAAAGAGAGGAGCCTGGTCAGGCTGTACTGCCCTGCCCCTCTCTAGTTTTATTATATTATTAGTTATATGGTAGAGGAATCTGACGATTATTACGGGAAGCGGGTGGGCCGGGTTAGGCGGACTCCCTAACTTTAAGCTTTATCATATGGTGGTGGTGTCTGCCCCCTGAACCCAGACCGGGAGTTGATTCCACAGGAGAGGAGCCTAATAGCTGAAGGCTCTGGTCCCCGGACCCAGACTGGGAGCTAAACCACAGGCGGTCCATAATCCTCAACCGGCCCGTCTCATTCCAACTCAAGCCAACAAGTTACTGTTACATGGTCGTACGAGACAGAGAGACTGAAGAGAGAGAGCGACCAGCCGTGAATCAGAGAAATAAAAAGGTGTTTTCGCTGATTCACCACTAGAAATGCGACTGTAGCAAGCATGTCAATGTCACTGACGTTATCCACATCCAGATTTACACAAAACACATGACACATCCAGCTACAAAAAAGGCTACGGAAAGGCAAAGAGGTTGACATGGAGATGATACGCCGCCTCGCCTCGTCTCATTGGTGTTGAGTTCCGTTGCTTTGATTGGTTGGAGGTCTGGAGTGCAGAAGCATTTTCTTCCCTGGTTGGGTTGAGCCGTAATCCCAACCCAATGGAGCAGAACCAGACTCATGTTCTGAGTCAAGCTACCTTCTCCCTGCTCTCAACGCAGCCACACTGAGCCTTAGAGGAGGTGAAGGAGGAGGCTTTTTTTTTTTTTAAATCAATCACACAGACAAACTGGTATGAAATGGCAGGGAGATAATGCGATGGTGTGGCGTGGTGACCTTTAAACACGGCCTGACGCAACATCCCAACCGCTGAAAAAACCCTGACCTTTGTAGAACCATTACAGAAGCCTCTAATCTGAAAGGTAGAGGACGGGGAGACACACACTCACACACGCACACACAAAACACACACACACACACCACATGCAAGTATGTATGGCATCTGCTTCATGCAAATAGACACACACGCTCACACAGAGCATGCACACATGTCAATGAATTTGAACACACATGCATGACATTAATTAACACACAAAAGGTAGAACCGTGCAATTAAACTGGAACATGTATGTAAACACACACACACACACACACACACACACAGAGCAGCCTTCCTGTTAGCTGCAAAGGCCAGATGTGATAATGGCTTCCTGTATGTTAATGCTGCTGGCTGGAACGCCTCTCTGCTCCTCAGTATTCTGCTCAGGCAGCGCTCGCATTGCTTTGAATTGCAAAATGCCAAAAGTGGAACGCCACATTGTTTGTAATGCCATTGGCTCTGTGCATTTAGAGAAAAATACAGACAAAATATCCCGTGGAGTGTTTGAATAGATAATTAGAGCGGCGCTGTGTGTGTGCATATGTGAGTGTTGTACGTGCGCTGAGTGCAGACTGAACAGTGTGACCCAGGCAAGTGGGAGACTAGCAGTAATTGTTACTGTAGGAGAGGGGGGGGGGGGGGGGGGGGGGGGGGGGGGGGGGGGGGGGGGGGTCGATGCGTATTGATTATCCTCTGTCCATTAGGAATAATTGGTGATGTTTGAGCGAGCGACGCCATGACACATCGACAAGTGAGCCGGGAGTAAAACATCATCGATTCCCAAGAAATGCACAACGTGACAGTCAGTTGAGTTGACGCGTCACGACGTGATCATCCGCAGCTCGGCTTCATCGGGCTCCATCAATACCCC
>NC_048428.1:871036-889054 GCF_013103735.1 Etheostoma cragini | reverse complement strand
CCCCCCCCCCCCCCCCCCCCCTCCCCCCCATCCTTATGAATTAAAGAAACAAGGAGTTTCATGTTATTAGTATTCTTTTTTTCATCTGGCTATTTTTGTTGAAGCTTCAATCATGAAAACTGGAACTGCTGTCGCCAATTTCATTTGGTTTCAATTTCTCTTCCTCGGTCAAGAATGATCCTTCTTTCCCAGAAATTATTTTTCCATAATTTATTGGAAGAATATCTTGTATCAAAAGTCTTCTTCCGATGAAGAAGTGGACCAACGTCCTGTTGGGAACAACCCGATCAACACTTCTGAAGTCATTACTTACTTATGGATTTATGAAAGGTGTCTTTCACTCTATAGTTGACTCAATATGGAAATATCATACTAGCAAATGATGCCTATTGATAATAAACCAACAGTAGCATATCATATTCACTAACCTGTAAATAAACAAGCGTTAGCTGTGTTATGCATTCACACGTTCTTTCTTTTCCAATCTTTTTATTGATATTTAATCTGCTGATTTACACACCCTAGCCCCCTCATCCTGAACCTGATGTGTGCCCCCCCCCCCCCCCCACACACACACACACACACACACTCCCACAGCCAGTCAAAGACTACATAAGATAAACATGTGAGACAATCACACATCATATCCACATGGGGGGGGGGGGGTTGAAATGTATAGATATAATATGCATATCACACACTTCATTTCCTGCATTCTGGTGAATTTTTCTACATCAATTCATGGTGCAAATGTCTTAAATAATGTGAAGGAAATCCTTATTATTATCATTATTGTTATTATTATGAGGTGTTTGAGGGGGTTGCACTCCATAAATTACACCTTTGAGATAGACAGAATACAGCGGCGTCGCTGTTGCAGCCATATTTCCCCTGGCCATACTTAATGGATACATTTATTTGTGATATAATGTATAAGGAAATATCGATACCCCAAAAAAAAAGTGCACGCATGAAGCTAAACACACCATATCTTATTATTTTTAATATGGTGAAATGTGTCTTGCCAGATTGGCTTTGATGTGCTGGCTGTTCTTGGAGGGTGTGTGTGCGATGGGAGGAGATGAAGTTAGAGGTGTTGCTACGTAACTGGACATGTTTGACTTTATTTCAATTCCTTGTTTATTTTCATCTTTTTTTCTCAGTAGCTACGTCGTGGATTGTACATTTTCTTTGACGTTCTGGGGTCAGGATGAGGACAGCGCGCGGGACTGTTGATATGCTTTTGGATTTATCTATCTGTATATTTATCTCATTCCTACCCCACTAAATGCCCCACAGCATGTCCTGGGTTTTGGAGTTTTTATGTTGGAATACATCGCCTAAGTACCACAACTACTGCATGGGAGTCGTTGTATTCCCAATGCATTGACAATAAGGGCTTTCTGATTGTGATTGTGATATGGCTTCGTGGTATCATTCGCTACATCCTCACATTGTGTGAAGTATGTGTAGAGAATGTAGAACAGATTCAAAAATAAATTAAAACAAGATCCCAAAAGGATTCAAAAGGTTTTTCTTATGGAATTACATGAAGAAGTGGCGAATCTCTGGCTGCTTCAGCCTCAAAAAAGCCCATTTTCTCTTCTTTGAGGAGCAGTGCTGGCTGTGGAGTGGAGGACTGGGGGAGACGTGAGGCGGCCACGGTGCGGATGAGCCCAGGGAGAGGGGAGTGCAGCCTGGGATCGATGAGCCCGATGCTCGCATCGGGGGAGGACCGAGGCGTGACACGCAGCACGGCTTGTGCAACAGTGACATCTTGTGTGCCGGCGCGGCCTGCCCCGGCCAAGCCACGCCGCAGTAAATAAAAGATTAGGATCCCATTATGCAAATGCGTGTTCCGTCTGTACACAGCCCCCTCGTGTCAGCGAGGTATGTGACAGGTATTAGAGGTCTGGAGGCGACCGAGAGTTGGACTGTGCAGCCGTGTGGTGACAAGGCCGAAGGTCATAGCAACTCTTGCTCTGACAAAATAAGGAATGTATTACATTGTTTCAGATGCACTGTGCTGTTTGAGCATGAAATGAGCTTTTCATAGGTGAGCCGGAGCAGCCAGCAGCACTGGCTATATTCCCAGGCTGAGACCAGGGCCGAGTTTTACCCCCCCACCGACCGGCCCACTGCCCTTCACAACCTGTTATACTGGAGATATTTCATCAGAACTTGACTGTGGAACAGAGCTTCTACAGGTTTCCCCAAGTCCAATCTAAGACTCTGTAAACCTGGGCCCTATTTTCCTATGGTATGTGTGGAAGTGACTGATAGGGGGAAAAAGTCTTTGATATTGGTCGAGTATTACCCCCTACTACTCTTGTCTACTTTGGAGGAAGTCCCAGCTGGTCTCAAACTGGCCTTTAGGACAGTTTGGAGACTTGTCCCACTGACAGCAGAATTGTGGCCTGCATGGCGTTCTTTCTCTTCTTTGTTTTTGCGTGAAGCATTAGTCTATTTATTGATAACTATTATTATTTTTTTTAATTCAAGGGGACAGTACATGTCCACCATGATCCTCCCAGCTGAATCATGGGGAGTGATTTCTGCTCTGACTCTTCCGCATCTGCGTGCTTAACAACTTCGCTGTGTCAAGAGTAATCATATCCAGCACTATACCGGAAGTCTCCCAATTCATTTACAAAATAAAAGCAGTTGCAGTTTTTAAAGAGTTTTGCAAAAATGAACAACAAATACATGACAGGAGCAATGAGTATGTTGATGAATCATGTGGGGGTCCTTATGGCGCTGTCAGTGGATATGACACATGCCTTTTGTGTGGGAGACCCGGGTTCAATTCCCACTGAACCTGATACCTCAGCCAATGTGTCCCTGAGCAAGACACTTGACCCCTAGTTGCTACAGAGGCGTGCAACCTCTGCCATATGTGTGTGTGTATATATATATATATATATATATATATATATATATATATATATATATATATGAGAAAGACGAGAGACAGATATCCCCAAAAATATATTATTTAACAACTTTACCCAATCTAATTACATAAATTTCATCTTTTGCGTATTTTTAAGATTCCACAAGTCACATCAACATTTGGCGTGACACTGGCGAGGAAAAACGTCCTTTTAGGCAGAAACCTGGGACAGACCCAGCCCCTTTTGGTGGGGGGGCATCTATTGCTGGCGGATTGGACCCAGTCCCTGATACAGATATACAGATATAGAGAAATATGATAAATATAATTACAATCATTCTAGCAGTCGGATTGATGAACAGTGGAAGTTATAGTAACAATGTAGCTTGTGGAACTTGGACTAGACATGATAGTTCTGGGCGATGCGGGGCGATGCGGGGCGATGCGGGGCGTAGTAGGGCATGGAGCAGGACCATGGACAGGACCTGTCCGCCACCACTCCCCATTAACAAAATAAAAGAAACCATGTTACAACATGAAATTTTCTATACCGTTTACACTATTTGGTATTTATTAATGTATGGTACACAGGCCTATTACTTATCTTTTTTAATTGCATAATTACTTAATATATCAGGCCTTTTTAAATTATTTCCTATATTACGTATTTGATGTATGTGGGTCGCAGATAAACGTATTTTCAATTGCTCTGTATGTCTGACGCATAACTGACATTAAAGTTGACTAGACTTACGGCTCCAACACGTAGATTCGGCTTTTACTTCGAAAATCCGTTAGCGGAAGTGCCGTTGTCGCTCGCTCTCGGTGTCTTTCCGCCGTTCTGAAGTTGTGTGGAAGTTTACCTTTTCAGGTTTGTCCCATGAGCTCAGTTGGTTTCAACAGTTTGGAAGTAAGATGAGCGGACAGACGGTGCCCGCGGACTTCTCGGGACACATGCTGGACCTGGACGAGGACGAAGACCTGGAGGTTTTCAGCAAGGTAACGCCAAAAGTTCCTGGAAAACCGGGAGAAAGGTCCGCTCTCTCAACAGCTCCTATCGGGTTCTCTCGCTATGTGGATGCAGCGTTAAAAGCCCGGGCTCTAACACGGCATGGCCGGTCTAAGTCTACCTTAGAATAGGCCATGTAGCGTCCGTCTGTTCCGGTTGTAACGTTAGTTAGCATACGGTGTCACGTAAAGAAGGAAGGAAACCAAATGTCGTGGATCAGCTGATGAGCTGACCTTAGGACCCGACTGACCTGTAGCTGTAGCAGCAAAACATTAACATTACTTTATGTAAAAACAAAGTAGCCTAACGTTATCATAGAGGTTTAACTTAAATATAGGCTAACTCTTTACAACTCGGGTTAGCTCCAAATCAATAACGACCACCAGTGGTAGAATGTATGTTAAAGCAACAGTGTGAAAGAATGCCTGCCATCTGGCGGTGAGAGTGTATATGACAACCGACTGAATGTATCCCGAGTGTCGGTACCCGATCTGTGCTGCCTGACCGTGCGCCCTGCGCATGCGCCATCTGTTGCACGCTCGTAGCGATCTGCCATTAGCCTCTAAAACTCCCCGATGTGAGTCGAGTGCATTTTTGAATTAAGCATGCTCAGATTTAAACGGTTTACGGTATTACATGTTGTACTGAAATTAGTAAAATCCATGAAATAATAAACTTTTCTCATTACAAACAATAACAGAAGATGGAAATCATTTCAGAAACGTAGTAGCTATCTATGGTTGTTTGATGCTAACTCAAAACACCATTCAACTGACAGTCTTTGTTGTGTTTGATGCTAACTTGTAGCCAGCAGTCAACCAACTTCGTCAAGTCTACAACTACAGAAGTCTCTGGTTAGCATCTCGGAGGCTACTTCAGACGTTACAGAAGTCTCTGGTTAGCATCCCGGAGGCTACTTCAGACGTTACAGAAGTCTCTCGTTAGCATCTCGGAGGCTACTTCAGACGTTACAGAAGTCTCTCATTAGCATCTCGTGATTGGTGTGTCTGCAATTAAGCAATCATGATATGGGTTACTTTCATGTGCTCTTGTATCTGATACAGATTGGATATTTTGCAATGCGACCTCAGTCTGAATCATATCAGAGTTTATGCAATTTTCACATCACTCTAGGTAAAGATTTGTTACAAGTCGTATCATCCCACCACCCCCGGGCTCCACGTCCTCATCCACACACACCTCCGTACAGAAGCAGCAGCCATTGCTCCACAAACAGTCATGTAAAAAAGATTCTCTTTCTCCTCGCCCTCGTTACCATCTGCTCAAAAATTTATGCTGGCGTCTACTGACCTCACATAGACTTAGAAATGAAACCGTACACGCTGACTTCAGTGGCCAACATGTTCCCTTCCATTCAACAGCATGTGTTATCCTTGTTATCGGTCTTTTGCGCATGCGTTTATTATTGCCCACATTTAAAAAATATATATATAAAGTGACAGCCAAACACACAAATTGAAGTGCAACACACTGTCCAAGTTTCAAAGCATTACACCATTTGATAAACATGGCACACACGGGATGTTTGAAAGACAGAAGAAGTAGTCAGGGGAGCGTTATTGTGGATCCCACGTTACTTCTAGGCAAGTCCGGCCCTACGAAGCAGTCTGATTGGTTGGGGTTGGGCATCCACCTTGAATACTTAAGGTTAAAGATACCCGACTGGTCAGGGGATAGGACCTGGACAAATAGGGTTCCGTTACCTTGCATAGGCATGGGCGCCCAGCCAATAGTAGCTACAAAAGTTCACTAGAAGGTCAAATTGACCTGTGACTTATTTTGGGTTTTAAAAACAAATCTGGAATAAAATGTTACTTAATCTATTAAAAAATATTGTTTTTATCTCAATTCCAGACAATTGAGATAACATATATGTTTAGGGAATACACTCAGTCTCTACTAGCACGCAATTAAAAATGGAAGTGGGGTTCTTTTTTGTCATAAGGTTATAATTCATGTAAAAAATCCACTATGGAAAAAACAAAAGCCGACATATCCAGAATAATTGAGTCAGAAGTACATGTTTATCACAGAAAATAAGGTAAGGCCGTTGAGGTTCGGGTAGAAAAAATTTACAATTTTTTTTTATTGTAAAAATGTGAAATGGGTTAATTTGACCCAAATACAGTAATAGGGTTAAGTCTTCTCCTTAAGGTTGAAGTATTTAAGATTTCTTCTTATACTTAGTTAAACCTCATGCAACGAAAGTAAGAAAAACCTCATCCTCTGACTCTATCTCAACCCCAACATGGCAGAGTTTATGGCCATAACGGATCCATAGGAACGCACCACAAGAGAAGTGTTCTGCGAGCGTAAAGAGTCACAGTAACTTTGTGAGTAAAGAAAAAAAACTACAGCTCCCATAAAACTGTCAAAGCGCAGCAGCATGGGTGCTTTCGTCATTGTAAAACACAGCAAATGGTCTCATCTGAAGTTATTTTTCTAATCTGTCACCTGCAGTCTCTGCTGGAGCCGGAGAACTGGAAGTTCCCGTTTCCCTCTCTGTGAGATGTCACTGTCTGTTCATATCATTAATTGTTTTCAACAAACCGGTTTCTAGCCTCCGTTGTAGTCATGTAACCCACATGCCCCAAACGCGTTCCGGATACTTGAGTCCAAATCAACCGCGGGAGATATTACCTCTTCATATAAAATGCAGGATCAATCTCAGAGTAAAGTTAGTGCTGCTGACCTGTTTAGGATCGGTTTCTTGTAATGGTCATAAACCGTTTTACTCTTGTGTGTGTGTGTGTGTGTGTGTGTGCGTGTTTGTGTGTGTGGTATTTGGGGATTAATCCAGTCCAATTGTTTTACTGAGCGTTTTTAGCCCACACATACTTACCCCACACACCATCTGGATAGGTTGGTGAATTTTAAAATGCGCCCACAGGGCCCAGATGGCTCCCGCAGTTAGTAGTCAATGAACTTTGATGCATTACTGTGGAGAACTTACTGAAAGTCACAGTCTTCTGGAACGAAAAACCGTGTGCTCCTTAAAATGTGTCCAATTGTGTATTTCTATGCAATGAAAGCATTAAAGATGGATTCATTATAGTTACAATGATGTACTGGCCGGTGCTCTCTGATGGACAATCTTTATTTCTCATTCCAAATCCACAGCAGTACTGAAAGGCATGCTCGATTCATCGAGATCGCAATCTAGATTCAGGCCTCAATCGCATCCAGAAAACCTGAAATTTCTCCCAAAGCTGCATCGACAAATGACAAGTGTGTGTTACACCACATGACAGATGGTGCAGAGGAGGAGGGGTCAGGACGTCTCGTCCAAAAATAAAGCATAAACATTTGGAAATGGAAGCAATAAAAAATGTGTCGGAGTCATTGAAACGCAGCGATTGTTCTCTGTTCTGAAAAAAACGCTGGGCTCACTTCTAGAAATAGAACCCAAGTAGAACGGACTTTGGTCTGTTTTCCGTGCTCATTTGAGTAGTTAAAGGAAAAAAAGAAGAAAAATAGCAGCTCATCTCTGTGCATTGACCTTACAAATCAGAACGAGTTAGTCGGTTACAACAGTCCCAGATCTTTGCAGTGGCAGCACGCCGCTCAGACCATCCTGCTATGTTGATTTGAATGGGAATGACTATTCTGCTCTCATTCTATTTCTATAGGCTCACTATATCCCGGGTAGCCAACAAGTGGAGACTCTAGGAAGTTATTATCCCAGCCAAGAAACAGTCCGGCACACAATCTCCAGTACAATGACAAATTGCTTTTTTACACTTGGGTTTTTGCGCGGATTAAACCAGCAACATTCAGAGCCAGGCCAGCTGTTCCCCTGTTTTTATGCTTATTCATAGACATATAGACATGAGTGTGGTATCAATCCTCCTTCTAACTTTCCGCTGGGACTATCCTACAGTGTTGAACCATTGCTTTGACCCAGTGTGTATGGGGAGTCATTAAAGTTCATCTATCAACAGCACTGTTGGAACATCATACATCTCACCTTTCCCCTTGACCACCGTATTGAATTCAACGTTATAGGTGGCGGATGCATTTAGCGTGTGCGTGGAGTTTTTCTGGTCTTTAAACAAAGGTTCGTGGCCTTGGAACTCCTGACCTAACCCTGCACTGGGGCTGGCTGATATGGAGATAATCAGATATCACAATATGTTTCACCAAATACATCAATGGCTTGATTGCGGCGATATTGTGGTGCGTTCAAAAAACACACAATGAGATTTTAGATAAATAATCACTAGTAATGCGGATATAATGACTAAGTGGGTAAAGAAATGACTTTACTGTAACACAGCCTTTAAAACCAAGAAAAGAAAACACTTGTGCCGTATTACAAGATTACGATTACCGAAATCTAAGATGATATTTAGTCTCATTTATCAATGTTGATATTATCGTTATATTGCCAAGCCCTACACTGCACTGTTGAATGGTTTAGGGTTGTAATCTCCCTGTCCTGGGGGCAGATTGAAGACAGAACCCGAAAGCCTTGTTTTAGTGGTTTGCTGAATATTTATTTAATTGTGAGCGTTTAGTTTCCAGTCAGTCCTCCTCTACCATGTTGAAGACATCGGCAGTGTGGCAGCATTTTACAAAAACAGATAACGGGGAAAAGTTAAATGCAAAGTTTGCAAGCAACAGTTTGCATATCGCAGCTGGACTACAAACATGATGTATCACCTAAAAACGGTAAGCTAACCTGTCTGTGTTAGGTTGCCCTGTCTGTTTGGAGTAGGCTATATGAACATATCAGAATTGGCATATTTGATAGTCTAATAATTGTTTCATAGCTACCGGCGTACCCTCCCGCAACGACGGTAGCGTTCCCCAGACACACTCGGACTCCCCCAGACTCCTCCAGACCCCGCTGGATGTTAAGCCTCTACCATCCAAACGCAAAAATAATATCACGGAAGGAATTGTCGACTTTATTGCTCAGGATATGAAGCCCATTGCTGTTGTGGAGGGCTGAGGTTTTAACAACGCCATCACGCGAAATTTCAGGGACTCAAAGAGAAAGTTTCAGAGTAAATACAACCCAGCGAGGCACTGAGCGATGTCAGAGCCGACAGACGTCAATAATAAGGTCAAAAACGATTTAATAAATTGCAAAAACCTACAAGCACAAGTACTGCGGGACACTACAGTTAATTCATCTTGCATTTTTAATTTTTCCCGCCCCTCCGCACCGCACCCCTCCCCCCCGTCGTTTTTAGTCGAAATTTTCACGACTTCAGTCGACCAAGATTAATCTTTGGTTGATTACAGCCCTAGAATGGTTACACACAAGAAACAGACCTACTGGATGTGTGAATTTGCCTCACAGATAGATGCAAAATGCAGTGAATATTAATAATAAATAAGGGTTAATGCCTGAAGAGGAGTGCATTGTCAGGTATTAATGGACGGCGGTTCCCTGGTTACGCCTATAGGCCTGACTAATACCTGGAACAATCATTCCCATCCTGCTCCAGTAACCTTAGAGCCTAAACACTAGGGGTGGGGATCTCTGGGCACCTCGGGATTCAATGCTAAACCCATTATCCATGCAGCTTGATGCAACAATTTATTGTTATTTCCATTTCCTCGAGTGATTTAAAAAAATATACATCTAAATCCGAGTTTGTTAGATTTTGACATATACAGTAATTGTATAAGTTGTAATGAAATGTTAAAGCTATTGAGGGTTTTTTGGGGTATTCATTCCATGCTTCAGCCTTAAAGACGCTGCGTCACCTTTTCTCCCAGTGATCTTCCATGTCAGAGGCTCAGTCATGTTTAAAGGTGGAGAATGGGAAACATGACGTGGTCAGATGTGATGTGATGAAGTAGATCAACAGCCTTTGTGTTTTGCCTAATTATTTTATGTCTTATTAGATCATGTGTATAATGGATATACAAAGCCTTTTTTATGGACACCCTCCAGCCAGTATGATAAGTAATCATCCAGACCATGCTATAAATACAGTTATTCCCTAGTTCTTTCCACGTGTCAGAACATAGATCCATTGTCCTTGGCAGTTTATAGGGCGGACATTGAAACCACAGATTTACATGCCGGGTCCAACACGTCACATGTGTAAGAAACAGGAAATACAGGCTTTAGAGCTTTAATAGTGTTTGCTATGATGATGTTTTTACCACGATGGTCAAAGGAGGTGAAGCCTTTTTTGTGGTCGTGGAAAGAATGTCATGTGACTGCTGAAATGTCTTTAACAGATCCAAGCCTCGAGGAAACAGAGTAGCAGTAGAAAGTCTGTGGAGATCACTGTGTGCAGCTGCTGGCGCTATTTTATTGTAACTAGTTTAACTGTTAAACTTTAGAAAGTTTATGACATTGTGTCATTACAACATATTAATGTCTTTGTCCTCCTGTTCTCCTTGGGTCAAATTTGACTCATTTTCATAAGGTTTCTACTATATCAGAAATGTGGGTTACTTTCAACATTTAATTCGGTGTGAAGTCATAACATAAATTATCTCAGGAAACTTTTAAATTACAGAGAGGATCTAGACCACCTGGGGTGGGGTGGGGGGTGGGGGTGGCTTCTGGGGCTTGAGCCCTAAATGGTTTTTGAAGCCCAAAAAACAATACCTACATTACTTCAACTTTGTGTCATTTGCCCTCTGCCTGCTGTCATACAAGATGGGATGAATTATAAATACGCTGTTAGACAGTCTCAGACTTCCATTGTGCTCTCTGTTGTTCACATGATTACTGACAGAATTGTGTTTTCTGTACAAATTACAGTGTGCTAACAATGGCAATGTCTCATTGGTGTAGAACACATCGCTGGCTGATGGAAGTCCCATGCCTACCTCTCCAAGCTCCATGGTCAACCAGTACAGACTGGAGGAGGAACAGCAGGACGCCAACACCAGAGACCTCTTCGTCAGTGTTGATAACCCAGAGAGCCATGTCACTGCCATCGAAACCTTCATCATGTACAGAGTGGTGACCAAGGTGTGGAGCTCCTACTGTCTATGTCTGTGTGTATCATCAGTGGAATACATGAAGCCTGTTTGTTCTCCAAAGGTTTTCAACATCAGGCTCCAGCTGTCCTAAAAAGTTTTCTTTTATCAGTGTGCCACATCACTCCATCTGGAGTGGCTGACTCAAAAGCCAGTAGCATAACATGCATGTACACTGTGTGATGGGGAGCAGGAGAAGAATACCCTTGTTCTTGAAATTCTCCTTAAATAAAACGGACGTGCGTAATTTAAAAAGGAAAGTTTAAGAGCACTTTGCTTTAATTTGCTGGTGATTAACTAAAAATAAGAATAAGAATAAGGAATCAATCAGTTGAATCAATTCCATGGTGGGCCAAAACAAATTTCCAAATGATTTCCTAACCTGGTTTTGGGCAGTGGGCTCCTTCAGGCTGTGAAAAACCTAAAACATGTAAAGTAAAATTTTCCAAAGCCACAACTGTATGTAACACCTTTTGGTGCCGTCAAGGTAACGTGATATGTCGCAAAGTGCAGTCGCATCCGTAGTCGTACCATTTTGAGCCCTCGCAGCATCTCACACTCACACACTTACAGTCAGTAAAGTCTGTCAGGGTTCAGGGCTGAGGGTTTAGGGTTGAGAGGTCAGGGTTTAGGCTTCAGGGCTGAGGGTTCAGGGCTGAGGATTCAGGGTACATTGGGACTGAGGTCAGAGTGTTTCAGTCCTACAGTAGTTTAGCTTTCAGTGCAATACCAGTGAGAGCTTCCAGGACGTTTTGAGGTCCGTGCATCACCAGGCCACTTCCACGTGGATCCCGGGGTTAAAGCTTTATGCTGTCTTGGTCCTGATCTGTAACTTCTCTCTCTAGACCACGCGGAGCGAGTTTGACTCCAGTGAGTTCGAGGTGCGCCGGCGCTACCAGGACTTCTTGTGGCTCCGAAGCAGACTTGAAGAAAGCCACCCGACACTCATTGTCCACGTACGTATCAGCACACCACACCAACTGCTTGACTCCTCTGCAGTCCACTTGGACCTGAATGCTGGGATGTTTCAGCTCGTTTAGCGCAAGTCAACCCTTTGGTTAGTGGACTGCGGTTTTCAAGGCTCGAGTTTGGTGATTTGGCAGTTGCCATCTTGATTTTTTTTATCCAGTGGAGATTTTCCAGCAGTTAAACATAGACATTCTCGGCACTGTCCCCATTCATCTGCATGGACCGCAGAACAAATGTCTCACTTTCAGACTTTTCAGACTATACAAGCTGACTTCTTTTTTCAAGCAGTGGAGTTGCTTCCTGCTGGAAATGAGATAGAATTAGGTAAGGTTGAAGGCCCTTCCGCATTGGCTTCACTTTTCAGACCCAGAAGCTTTGTTTTTACAGTCTGTCACTTAGAGTGATATTAAATGCCATAAGGTCAGAAAAGCCATAAAACCCACTTGAGATTGAGATTCCCACAGCAGAATAAAACTAGCCTGGCTCCGCCCTCCTACGTACTTCCACTCAATTTTCAATTTCCTCCAGTACTCCATCTGGGTTTTGCGGTATACTCTTGGGTTTTCTCAGAACTCTGTGCAAATTAAATGGACCAGAATCTGGTAAGACCAGGCTAATATTCCAGGGTCTGGTAAAACCAGGCAAATGTTCCAGAGTCTGGTAGGACCGGGCTACTGGACCATAGTCTGGTAGGACCGGGCTACTGGACCATAGTCTGGTAGGACCGGGCTACTGGACCATAGTCTGGTAGGACCGAGCTACTGGACAAAAGTCTGGTTGGACCGGGCTACTGGACCAGAGTCTGGTTGGACCAGGCTAACTAGCTCATCACCTAGATTTTCTGTACATACAGTTATTACGTTGTCTATTACTACTGTTTTTGATTTTTTAAATTAAACACATACACATGCTACACAAACAAGGCCTGAGTGTGTGTCTGACTGTGTCCTCAGCCGCTGCCAGAGAAGTTCGTGATGAAAGGCATGGTGGAGCGCTTCAACGAAGACTTCATCGAGACCAGGCGGAAAGCTCTGCACCGCTTCCTCGACAAGATCTCAGCGCACCCCATACTGTCTTACAGCCAGCACTTGAAAGTCTTCCTCACTGCTGAGGTCTCACACACACACACACACACACACACACACACACACACACACACACACACACACACACACAGGTTTGTATAAGTTGGTTTCACTTTGAAAGCTTCTTAGTAATAAAAATACTCTGACAATCACAGTACTTCGTCTACAGATTAGGCCTACATCAGACATAGATTCCAAGTAACCCCGTAACCTCATATATCATGTAGGCAAGGCAATTTAATTTGCATAGCACTTTTCAGCAGCAGTGCAATTAGAAGTGCTTTGCATGAAACATATTAATACAAAATTAAGAATAGTAAATACAAGTTTAAAACAATTAATACATTATTAAAAACAATTAATCAAAAAAACGGTTAAATACCAGAATAAAAAGAATAAAATTCACAGTACAGTGCAGTGCAAAAATTTAACAAAGGCGATAATAGAAGGAAGGTCTTCAGCCTTGATTTAAAGAGCAGAGTGTTGGTGCCGATCTATAGTTTAACAGGAGTTTGTTCAAGATATACGGAGCATAGAAACTAAACGCCGCTTCCCCCTTTTTTGTTCTGGTTCTGGGGATGGTAAGCAGCCCTGTCCCTGATCACCTAGAGGCCTCAGGTAGTTTGGACCTAAACCATTAGGGATTTATAAACCAGCACAACCATTTTGGAATGTATTCTATAGGGCACAGGAAGCCATTGTGAAGACTTCAGAATTGGACTGATGTGATCAACTTTCCTTGTTAGTGAGGACGCGCGCTGCAGCGTTCGGAATCAGCTGCAGTTGTTGGATTCATGTTTTAGGGAGACCTGTATGACACCGTTAAAGCAGTCTAGTCTACTGAAGATAAAGGCGTGGATAAGTTTCTCCAGATCTGGTTGACACAAAAGTCCTTTTACCCTTGATATGTTTTTAAGGTGGTAAAAGGCTGACTTGCCTTAATGTGACTACTAAAGTTCAGGTCGGAGTCCATAATTACACCAAGATTTCTGGCTTTGTCTGCAGTTTTTAACATTAATCTTTGAATCTGGGTACCTTTCTTAAGTATTCCTCTTTTTCTCCAAAAATAACCAACTCAGTTTTTCCTTTATACAATTTAAGGAAGTTGTGGCACATCCATCATTAGTTTGTTCAATGCATCTAGCCAGTTTTTGTGTTTGGACTGTAGACTGTAGCGTTTATAACATTAGTAATTCTGCAGTTGATATTATCTACAAGCTCAGTTACTGGGGCTTCAGAGGGGGCAGAAGTGGAAGAGAAAAGCCGAATGAACCTGTCAGTGGTGCTCTCTGGAATGTATCAGTGACGTTTTCCAACTACCTTTTGTTTGGAATCTTTTTTGCACAGAGGTAGTGCTATTAAAAAAACCAACAGGAGTAATCAGAGAGAGCAACATCATTCACCACAACAGCAGCTTGTTCTGTGGCCTCGTAGAGGAGAAGGAGGTTATTGGAGGGTGCGTTTGGAAGGTATGTTTGGACATGGGTTGTCGGGAGGCAAACCGCCAATCATAACTCTGTCTGCAGGGCACGCTGTGTATTACCACATAATCTGGCTGCCGAGTGCATTGGGATGAATCCCATTGCCGCAGATTAAAATTGTCATTGAAACCAACGTTGTGACGGTTGCAGGTAATCTGTAGCCAGGTGTTGAGGCCGAGAAGTCTGCTTAAAAGTTCTTTTCCGCGACCTAGAGAGGGAAGTGGGCCAGAAATGAAACAATTTCCCAGTGCTCTTTAAAGCAGCAGAGTGTTAAAATCTCGCTTTGTAGTTTCCCAGTAGGAAATGTCATTGTGTCCACAGTGGCCCACGATGCGCTTACTGGACGTTGGGATTGAGGGTATCCGCTCCACAACTTTAGCCAGTATGTCTGCAACCTTGGCTCCAGGAAAGCAGTATGTGATAGCACTAAAAAAGGGTTGTATTTGGAGGGAAGAGCGGACGTGGAGTGGGGGATTTTGGATGGGCAGTGTCAGGAAGAAAACAGTCAGTAGCAGTTTCAGATGGACAAGGAAGAGAAGATTACTTACTCGGATTGGTGTTCAATCCGTCCAGGCAGTGGAGGCCACCCGAACGTCTCATCCCCGCTTCTTTTTGAAGCTTTCGACTTGACACAGCTCGGGGGTCAAATAGACGTATAGAATCGATTTGTATTGCTTAGCGCTGGGTACCATATTACATTTTTGATACCGGTACCGTTCCTAGACGATACTTTGATACCACTGTTATAAAACAAACAGAAATGACAACATTACACATCACTAGGGAGGCAATTTAGTTGGTGCCTAAAAGTACTGAATTGGGGCAACCGCACACACAGTTGGTAGAGCGGGTGCCCATATATAGAGGTTTAAAAACCTTGATGCAGCGGGCCCAGGTTTGACACCCCCCTTCATGTCTTCGTCTGACCTCTCAAACAAAGGCCTAAAAATGCCGAAAAAATTATCTTAAAAAAAATGTAATTCAATCCCCAGCTCTGGTATCACGTCTCTCTTGGAGAGATAGAATAATATACAATGATGTTTACCATAGATATGACCGGTCTTGAATCTCAAGATGGAGTCATAGATTAGACTGATAGAATAGATTAAGAGATGAAGAGCAATCAGGCATCTTTTATAGTCTGTATCACTCCAGTCATATGGAATGCCTTTCGGCCAGTATGAACTGTTAGGAGCTTTATTAACCTTGGTGCTAATTAAAGCGCTTGTGTGTGACCCCGGCAGGAGTTGATGTCTCACAAGAAGCAGGGTCCGGGCTTCCTGAGCAGGATGGGGGAGACGGTGAGGGCGGTGGCCAACTCGGTGCGAGGCCTGAGGAGCCGGCCTGAGGAGTTCACACTGATGCAGGAGTATGTGGAGGACTTCAGTACCAAGATCTGCTCTGTGGACAAAGTCACGCAACGGATCATCAAGGAACAGAGAGGTACTCTAACAGACACAGCGAGGGCTTCATTCAGTCAGTAAATCGAACCACCAACCTTCCAATTAGCAGGCGACCGTTCGACCACTGAGCCACGGCCGCAACTTAGAAATAATGTTTTGAAAATAAGCAAGGCCCAATGTGTCAAAGTGACCAATGCTACTTCACTAATGGACCATATATTATGCACCTAAAACGGAAGTATTTCAAACTAAGTAAAGCGCTGTAGCATGAACAGTCTATAGACTATAGAGGGTCATATATAATTCGGGTGGTTTTATTGTCATTACATGTTCTGGTATGGTGTGGAAATGAGCCTCAGATTTGTACTAAATGTACTTGGTTGCATTCCAGTCCTGGTCAGGCCCCTCTGAACTGAAAAGGTACTGGGCTAACCACTGCTGACTCGGTATGTTTCAGTGTGTCCTCTGTCCTTCCAGAGTATCTGGACGAGCTGAAGCAGTACAGCCCCACCTACAGCCAGTGGGCGGAGTCAGAGGAGGAGCTGGCCGAGCCGCTGAGGGCCGTGGCCAGCTGTGTGGAACGATGCGGTCTGGAAACGGAGGAGCAGATTCAGCATCTGTCTGAAGTCCTCGTCCCTGCTCTGCACGAGTACGTGCTCTGTGCCGAGACCCTGAAGGTGAGCTCCCCGCACCCCCCTTAACATAGTACAGTAACATAATGAACACCTGTCCTGGCCTCCCTTTATTGGCTTCCTGTATGATTCAGGGTGAATTTGAAGATCTTATTGCTTGTCTCTAATGCTTTAAATGGTCTGGCCCCTTTGTATCTGGCTGGACTCTTTCATCGCTACACACCAGTCAGAACACTGGGCTCAACCAACCAGTGGCTTCCAGGTGTAAATGTAATGTAAATAGGCTGTTCTCTGTATAGCACTTGTCTGGTCTCAGCGACTACTCCGAGCACTTTGAAAAAAACTCACCAAGATCAATTGTGGTGGGAAACCTGTCTTAGGCTGTTATGAGACGGAGAGACAACATCCAGGCGGAGTTTGAAGCCAAGAAGGAGGCCCTGGAATCCAGAAGAGTGGACCAAGAAGCAGTAAGAGCAATTTAACACACACACACACACACACACACACGGTTGGTTGGTCTGTCCTCCAGTCATCTTCTGGAGGTGTAATATAGTGAGTCCTCCCCCACAGGACCACCCTCAGCTCATATTGGGGACAAGGATGAGCTTCCTGTGAGGATTATCAAAATATCCAGGCTTGTGGCCTGGAAGTCAGTCGTGAGCTCAGTGGAAATAAGAGCCGTCAATATTATTTCACACTGTAAGCCCAGCAGCTAATCGCGGCGTAATGAAAATTCCCATATAGCCTCTATAGATGGCGACTCGCTTCAAAATGTCAGGAGACAAAGAGTGAAGACGGAAAGTTAGGCAAGCAAAGGACAGAGCTATTTTCAGAGGTGTGTGTGTCTCTCACCCGTTCCATCTGTGAGATTTTAATTAAGAAACAGGACTGAGATTTCACCCCACAGACTTGGATTGTATCCCTGTTTTAATTAGGTGTGTGTGTGTGTGTGTGTTATCTTCTACCTTTAACAGATCTGCACTAATGAGAAGGGAAATGTCAAATAGACCCTTTGTCATGGTTTTCTTGTTATTATGTCTTTTTTTGTCAAAGAGAGGCGATGTGGCCCCTCACTGGGCTGACTGAGAGGCCACGCAGCTTTCATTCAGCTCTTATCTGATTTCATAATGTATTAGTTATTTAAGAAAAATGTTAATTTGTAAGAATGAAGAGGGCCGTTTGGGGTGCAGGGTGATGGAAACCTTAAGACATTTCCCTTTGTGTGTGCCCTTCGTTTACACGCATTACATGTTTTCTTCTCTGAAAACGAAAGAATTTGCCTCCGGCTAGAGTGGAGGTTTTTCAAAACTTGGTTTGCACGTTTGCATGTAAACTGTGACAAACGGAGGTGTAGGCAGCGGATGTAAGGAAGAAAAGAGAGTAAATGCTTCTGATTGGCTAACATGGGCTTGAGCTTCTTGTTAAACTGCCACCTGCAGGTTAAGCATGCTATTGATGGCATTGACGGTGACCCCCGATGTGAGTCAAGTGAGTCCAAGATGCTAACGAGAGACTTCTGTAACGTCTGAAGTAGCCTCCGAGATGCTAACGAGAGACTTCTGTAACGTCTG
>NC_048428.1:850430-870936 GCF_013103735.1 Etheostoma cragini | reverse complement strand
TGAAGTAGCCTCCGAGATGCTAACCAGAGACTTCTGTAACGTCTGAAGTAGCCTCCGAGATGCTAACCAGAGACTTCTTTAATGTCAACACAGTAAAAATGGACCTACTTAACGAAGTTGGTTCACTGCTAGCTTGGCTACAAGTTGGTATCAAACACAACAGAGGCTGTCAGTGGTGTTTAGAGCTAACTTTAGCATCAAGCAACCACAGATCGCTACGTTTCTGAAATTATTTCCATCTTCTGTTATTGTTTGAAATGAGAACATTTTTTCTTTCACTAATTTCAGTATGATGCGTTACGCCGTAAACCGTTAACATCTGAGCATGCTCAACTCAAAAATGCATTAGGTTCATTAGGACGCGACCCCTTCCAGCCAGGGTGAGCCGGAGGAAGGACTACTGCAAGAAAACTGCTTCAGCCTTCATAGAGACTACACAGAGACGTGGACAATTTGGCAAACCTATTCTTCCACCTTCTGATTAATTCACCACCATTAGTTCACCATCAGTTTTTGTCGTTTTATCAGTCGTTTATTTTGTCACTTTTTCCTGACCTTCTCTGTGCCTTTTATTCTATGATGGCTGAGGAATGTTTTCCCTGAACTGTTTGGGGCTTTATGTGGACCAAACTGGACGTGAAAAGACTAGATCCGACATGCAATACAACCGACAAAATATGTATTTTTCAAATATAAAAAAGCATCTCAATAAAGTGAACATGTCTGGCCCTTGAGGTTATTCTCATCTTCCAGTGGGGCCTTTAGTGAAGTGGAGTTTGACACTCTCGTCCTAGAGGCTTTGGATATTATTTCCGGAATTACATTATTCCGCCTAACATGTGACACAGATCACATGTTTTCTGGCCAACGGATAGAACAGCCAGCTTGGCTGCAATACTAATTTTATAACTGGAGGGCACATCTCATAACTCAGCTGTCTTGTGGTTTCTTTTTTAAATCCTTGCTATGCAGGGCAGGGTGTTTTTAGAACACTGCTGCCACTTTGTTTTCTATGGGGTCTGGACCCGGGGCTGGAAACGATGGGGACAGTCCTCCAGAAGGCTCAGGAATGAGCAGACACTCAGAACTGTCCTCACCAATACCATGCACAACTTTAAACAGCACTGAATGTAATTAATCTCTCCTGGAAACGTGTACTTGAAACACAAGGACAGCTAGTCTTGTGAATCAACCTCTCCACACACGGGAGGTGTTTCTAGGAGAGGACACAGCCAACAGGGGGCAGTGTTGCTCTGATTTAGAAACCGGTGTGTTTCACCAAGGCAGATTCCACTAGGACTGGAGTGAAGTTGTTATTAATCAAGTTTGTTTAAAGACATGGAGTCCTCTCCATGTACTCTTACTGAAGTATCTTATCAAACAGCACCTGTCTCTTGAATCTGGTGTTCTCTTCAACTCCACTAACAATAATACGGCTGCCCGTGATATGTTCAACACCATTTAGTGAACCACTCTCCTCGGTGTCTCTGTCTGTCGGACTCTCTCTCTCTCTCTCTCTCTCTCTCTCTCTCTCTCTCTCTCTCTCTCTTTCTCTCTCTCTCTCTGTCGGTCTCTGTCTGTCTGTCTCCCTCTTTCTCTCTCTGTCTGTTGGTCTCTCTCTGTCGGTCTGTCTCTCTCTCTTGTGTCTCTTTCTCTCTCTCTCTCTGACTGTCTCTCTCTCTCTCTCTGTATGTCTGTGGCTGTCTCTCTGTCTCTATCTGTCTCTAGATAATTGAATCTTTTTCACATTTAAGTTATTGTACTTTTTGCTGACAGAACAAGCTGGATGCACATCAAGGACACATTCTAGACTTTCACTATTAATAATCAAATTTGTTAGCAAAGCAGTTGTTTATTTGGAAATGCACAGAACAACATTAGCATTCATGTGGAGTCATAGTTGTGTCCTCAATGTGTGTCTGATTTTTATTAATCTTTTATCAGCACTGCCAAACGCCACGGCTTTCACATTACCCATCATCACACAAATGGGAAGTCTGTCTGTCTCTGTCTGTCTCTCTGTGTCTAGCTGTCTGTCCTGCTGTCTGTCCGTCTCTGTCTCCCTCTCTGTCCTGCTGCCTGTCTGTCTCTGTTTGTCTCTTTGTTTGTCTCTCTGTCTGTTGACCTCGGTCTGTCTCTCTCTCTCTCTCTCTGTCATATTCACACACATGTGAAATAGCATATGTGTTTCTTTTCTTTTTTACAATTAACAGTTTAAATAATAAAGTCACTCGCAGATCACCAACTAGTACAACAAGTTAACCATTAACATTTCATCAAACTTTTTACAAAATGAAGCGAAACACTGACAGCAAGTAAATTCATATTAAGTAAGAAATAACACACTAATACCAAGCTCGTTTACACGTTACTCAGTCATATATTTCAATCAGTCATTTAATCCATTGGTTATATAATATATAGATATTGTAGAGCAAACACTCACGTAGTCATGAATGATCAGCTGCTACTTCTACTTCATCTAATTTTTTTGTATTTGTATAAAGGATCAGGCGTATCAAACTATCATAGGCTCTAAATGCACTGATCTACACACGCATCACATATTTCACTTTTGCTCTCACTTGGTTGTGTATTTGTCAAATGTAGCACTCCAGAGCAAAAGGAGAAAACTCTTAAAGGTTCATGTGAAGTCATGCAGTGAATAAATGCAGAAATAACTCAATAAGCGGGTAGAGATTTAAAGTATTTGCTCATGAAGAGCATAGTGGGACTCAGCAGTGGTCCAGATTAATTGAGACCAAATTGTTAAGTGAAGTTGGTCAGTGTATTTTTTGAAAAGGTCCAAACTCCATCAATACTTGGACTTCTTATAACAACTTAGTCTACATTTAGGGGATTTCTCCGGTGCAGTCGGAGGTTCAGCCAGATGTCCCTCATTCAGGCCAGATGTCCGTCCCCGTCACTTGTCTCTGTGTTGGCGTTCTATCCTCTGGTGGATTTCTAAGGACTATGGTTACCAGGTCCTCAGATCTCTGCAGGGTAAATCCAGACAGCTAGCTAGACTATCTGTCCAATCTGAGGACTATGGTTACCTGGTCCTCAGATCTCTGCAGGGTAAATCCAGACAGCTAGCTAGACTATCTGTCCAATCTGAGTTCTCTGTTAACAACTAAAACTACTTCTGAATGTACACATGTTCCACCAAAACAAGTTCCTTTCTGAGACAACTTAGCAGAGGCACCGTGGCTCTGTTTGGCTTTTAGCCCGCCCAAGACAATTATGATTGGTTTAAAGAAAAGCCAATAAACCAGAGCAGGTTTTTCTCCCGTCCCAGAATTTAGTGTGGATGGGAGACTAAGAACAGATTGACATGAGAGTGGTTAGTAACTGTGTGTGTGTGTGTGTGTGTGTGTGTGTGTGTGTGTGTGTGTGTGTGTGTCTCAGCTACAGTACGAGGTGGATGGTCTGGCGGACCGCGTGGAGCTGGCCAACAACGCCTTGAAGGGGGACTGGTCCCACTGGCAGAACAGCATGAGAACTGACCTCAAATCAGCTTTTCTATCCACCGCCGAGAAGAACGTGGGGTACTACGAGCAGGTGAGCCCCTCCAGATTGGGACTTTGTAGATGAAGCCACCCTCTAAGACCTTTTAGATATTTTTCATTCAAAAGGGACAACCCGAGTTATCAACATGAGTCCCGCATGTCGATGTGTCAGATTTAGCCATGCAGGCTTATTTTCATCTGCAGTCGCTAGGAGGTTGATGGTTTTAAAAGAAAACATGAAATAAGCTACAGAAATACACATACGCATTTAACAAGGTCACAAAAATGTAGACAAGTGAAATGAAACAAACAATACTCCAGATGATAACAGCTGGTTGCAGTGTTTAAGCATACATAAGATGGTGGGGTGGACTCATTCCTAATTTTAGAAGCCCATCATCACTCTTGCCACATCAATGGGACTGTTTGTGTAAGTGGGAATCGAAAGGGGGTGGGGGGGCACCAGAAGACGTTTGGGTAAAGGAGCAGCTGATTGGCTCTTTCAAGTCTCAACAGTCATACGTTTTGGGCTCCCAAAATTGAAATATACCAGGGGTTCTTTAAACTACGCACACTTGTAGGCCGTTATATTGTTGGCTAGTTTACTTTTATAATCAAACATCAGATTTTTTAAACTACATGTGTTGAGCGTGCAGGAATCTCAATGTGGAAAGTAACTAGTAACTAAAGCTTTCAGATGAATGTAGTGGAGTAAAACATTCAATATTTCTTTTCTCTTTTCATCACAACGGTGCAATAAACTGAATGTAATACCACTGTGCTGCTCCGATTCTCCGACCTATCTCTCGCTCCATGGTCCCATTACTTGCGAACAAGACCCCAAGGTATTTAAACTCCTTCACTTGGGGTAAGGACTCAATCCCTACCTGAAGAAAGCACTCCATCTATTTTATTGTTCGTAACCATGGCCTCAGATTTAGGTGCTGATCCTCATCCCAGCCGCTTCCCACTTGGCTGGGAACTGATCCAATGAGTGCTGAAGGACACAGGCCCATGATGCCATCAGGACCACATCATCTGCAAAAAGCATCAATGAGATCCCCAGCCCACCAAACTGCAGCCTAAGTGACAAAGCAGTGACAAAGCGCAGCCCGGGTGGAGGCAAACCCTCACCTTAAACAAGTCAGACTTTCAGCCAAGACCCTAAGATTACAGCTCCCCCGCCAACAAACTTTGAACATTTGACTTTCCTCAACAGTGCTGTAGAGACGCGCTCAAAGACCCCAGTCCATAGTTTTCAACAACGTCTCTGTCTTCATCCGGCTGCTCACTTGTCATGGTGACGGATCACTTGTTGAATTTGAAACGGTGGTCACGCGGCGTTCCCATCCACCACAAAAGACAAAAGTGTTTTGAATGGAAAATGGACAACTCCGCATGTGCAACTCCAACAAAGACGGTGAGATGTCTCACTCTGTAGCTAAAACAGAGAGCTCAACACACAGGGTGAAAAGAGGAGCTGCAGCGAGTGCAGTACAACAAAAAGATGGTGTTTTCTGAAAATGAAACCACATCAACCTAATCTGGCACAACCTCTAAATACAGTTATGAACCTGAAAAAGAGATTAACATGAGAACTTTAAGATCTGCCGATGCATTTCTAATACAGCCATTGAAACTATTTGTTATAAACTGAGCTTTAAATAATTTGTTTGCCTACTTACATGGATACAGCAATTAAAACGCACAACAATACAGACTAACGAGGCTGATCTCTTCATATTTATGAGTTTTACCATAGATAAATTTAGCTCTTACTTTGGAATATTTCACGAATTAAATATTAATGCACGGTTCCTTATTCAAACACTCAGAGGTATGGAAACCCGTCTGTGTGTGTAATGCTGCATGAAAGGCTTCCCTTTTTTGATGAATAACAAAATAATGTTGGAAAATTAACGTTTTCTGAGTACAGGACCACAACAGTGCTTGCAGCTAGAGTCTATACGTAAGAGGTGTTCAGGAAAGGCTTTGGATTGTTCCTCATGTTGAAGCAGTCACATTAGGAGGAGACATGTTCAGCTTATAGCGTTTGGAGAGGCGTGACACATGTGCGGTCATTCCAAAAGACAGAAGAGTATTTCCTCTTGTTCATCTGCTAAAATCTAAGATGCTAATCTTAACGCAGTACATTT
This sequence comes from Etheostoma cragini, assembly GCF_013103735.1. NCBI lineage: Eukaryota > Metazoa > Chordata > Actinopteri > Perciformes > Percidae > Etheostoma > Etheostoma cragini. The sequence continues at coordinate 865,271 of NC_048428.1, read as the reverse complement.
ATTTCATTTTTCATATCATTAGGTACTTCAACTCTTGGGCAAACTGACTGTTTGCATAGAGGTGCAGCTTTTTTTAGTCTCTGCCATGTAGGGCTGGGCAATATATCTGTATTCTATTGATATATGAGGCTAGATATCATCTTCTGTGTGTGTGTGTGTGTGTGTGTGTGTGTGTGTGTGTGTGTGTGTGTGTGTGTGTGTGTGTGTGTGTGTGTGTGTGTGTGTGTGTGTGTGTGTGTGTGTGTGTGTGTGTGTGTGTGTGTGTGTGTGTGTGTGTGTGTGTGTGTGTGTGTGTGTGTGTGTGTGTGTGTGTGTGTGTGTGTGTGTGTGTGTGTGTGTTACATCCAGTGCTCAATGATTTCTGATTACCTGACTGACGTCTTGGAAACGAGACTCCTGTCTTTCAAAGTCGATTGTCCCTCCTCTTTTTTTCAATCAACTAGCACAGACTGTTCATTAATCCAGCCTTTACTAAAAAATAAATAAAAAAAGGATACACACAACGCACAGAGTACACATTGATGGCAGATCTACTTAGGCTAGTTGGACACAAAGAATGCTTGGTAACTCAGGTTATTAGATGTTTGTTCTGCCAAGTCAGTACATCCGCTTGACAACAAGACATTTATTAAGCAGCAGTGGCCTTTCCAAGGAAACGACTCTGGTAAAACACAGAGACTCCATTAGATTAAGCCATGTGTAGGTGATAAACTCAGCTGTTAAGGGTAAAAGGCAAGCAACGTTCTCTGCTTGGGAAGGGGCTTTTTTATAAAAAGCACCATAATACTGTCCCCTAATACTGTATCTGAAGTCTCTTTTATATAGACCTTAGTGGTCCCTAATACTGTATCTGAAGTCTCTTTATATAGACCTTAGTGGTCCCCTAATACTGTATCTGAAGTCTCTTTTTATATAGACCTTAGTAGTCCCTAATACTGTATCTGAAGTCTCTTTATATAACCTTAGTGGTCCCCTAATACTGTATCTGAAGTCTCTTTTATATAGACCTTAGTGGTCCCCTAATACTGTATCTGAAGTCTCTTTATATAGACCTTAGTGGTCCCCTAATACTGTATCTGAAGTGTCTTTCCCAAGAGATTACCTACTCCTTTAACTGTACGTATATCTGTGGACAGTTTTATTGTTCAACAACATTTTTGGGGGGGGATTTAAGTAGATGTATAACAACACAAACGCTGGTCTGATTGACTGGAGCGTAGGCTGCTTCCACAGAGCATGTCTCTGTTGTGTAAATCAGGGCACCGCTAAAATAAAATAGAGCACGCCTGCTCAGCATGTTGAAAAATAGTTTGAAGTATAAAATCAGTGCAAAGAGGAAGATTTCATACCTTGTTCAAAGCAGGTGCACGGAATACAGTTTTCCTTGATGGGAGGTTATTTCCTTTACTGTGATATCATTCTTTTGTGAGTAACCTTAAATCAATGCTTTTTTGCCCCATCTTTGGTGAGAACATCTTGTCATTGAGTTCAAATTTCAAGACCTCTTATTTGGACCTAATTTAGTTCTGTATGTACGGTATGATGTTTTTAATATTACATATTCAGTGATTTGAATCCCATCCTGAGCATCCATGTGTGTGCAGGATGTTCCTCCCCCTTCCCCAAGAATTAATTACAGCCACAAATACCTGCTGTCTTTTGGCACACTTGTGGGTCCTCTGAGAATTGAATCCATCTGGATAATACCTGGTGTTTCCAAATGTATTCTGAAGTTTTGCATATGAAATGCCGCAATTCCTGAGTTTTATCAACGTTATATTCAGTTTGAGTTAAGTGGGGTGTAATAAAAGGGGGGGGGGGGGGGGGGGGGGGGGGAGGCAAAAATACTGCATTGTTTTCTATAAACAACAGCAGGTTAGTTGTTGTAGTTTAGCACACTGATACTGACAGCGGCCCATAGATAACTTGTAGGTTCTTTAAAACCCTGAGCACCATATAACCATATAATGTTACCGGGTGGTCATTGAGGCTCCGTATGAAACTCTGACATTTTGACCAGCTGTTAAACAGTTAAATAAAATGGATTATGGATCATTTCCTTTCTATTGTTTAGGGCTGACTTTACCAGCTGACTTCTCTATTGGCTGTTGAAACAGGAGACGTCCCTTACGTCCTAAGACCAGCCTCTGGAGACTCCACTAGCTGACTTCTGTATTGACTGTTTTAACAGGAGACGTCCCTACATTCTGAGACCTCTGCAACTTGAGCAACTGAGTCGCAGCCGAACCGTCAGCTGGCTTATGTCCAGCTGAGACTGTTTGAGACGACTGCTGTGTCTCTCCATGTTTCAGGCCCTGGCACTAGCTAGCTGTGAGGGCTGGTGACTGGCTTCAGTACTCTTGTTGTTGGCGACATCTGTTGTTCTAGGTGTATTAACATAACAAAGTCTAGACCCCAATCCACCTTTTCCAGACGTATTTTCAGGAGAACAAAAACCGTCTTATATTCGGACCAATACAGTATCAATGACAGTTGCCTTTACATCCATTGGAATTCAGTGTAGTTTTTATGGTGCCAGTTTACTAAAATGTTAACACATGTTGTAGCTATGTCTCTGTTTATATCTCCCAAAGCATTATGGGAACTGGGAACTTTTGGAAACTGAGGCAGTTGTCTGAAGAGAGCAACGTGTGGGACTTAGGAATATGATGTACTGTACGTCCTTCAGGTGCCATCCAAACCTATAACTCTCGTTACCAAATGCTTAATAATTTCTCACCCACACCGCAATTAAGACTGTTCTTCATGAACAAATACGGCTTTAGACTGTTTCATAAGAAATAATTGATAACCAACTCACATTGATTTCATCTCTCATCTCAGTGACTCATTTGGCTGCACTATTGAGTTGAACTCCACACAGCACACCAGTTATAATAATTTTAAAAACAATTTCAAGCCTGTTGTTCTCCTGGCATAGCATAGCACACAGTAAGCAAACAATAACTCTCTGCTGAGAGTGGTCCCAAAGGATGAGATCACCCTTTGCTATGTGCTGATATTGTTATTCAGGTGCAGGTGTGGGCTATTGTAGCCACGGGGCCCGTGAATGATTTATTGGAGTGGGGCACAGAAAGGCGCCCTATAAGGATCTAATAAGTCGCCTGCACCTGGGAGGGTTGTATAGCTCCTAGGTGGGGTGTATGGGAAGACTGGGAAATGGAGATCAAGGATGAACGAGGGTAGATTGGGAGATTGAGGGAAGGAGGAGACATGAGTAGCACGGTGAGGGCAGAATGGTTGAGGAGGAAAGAGACTCAAAGACACTAGGAGCAAGAATAAGAAATATGGTGGGAAGTGGGAGGGTGAATACAGAAACGAGAAAGCACTGAACTAAAATAGTGGGATATGTGTTTAAGCTGTTTAGTGACCCATGCCATGTAGAGCTGAAACATTGATTTGTAAAATGTGAGAATTTGGGACATTTGATATGATTGCTTCCCTGTTGTGAGGTTAATGAAAGAAATAATCAAGACATCAGTGATAAGGATAAGTAAAATGGTTGTTTGCGACACTGTCTTAAAATAACTTTAGTCAGAACATCTTGAAGGATTTTGACATTTCCCAATGCTTCAGCACCACCGAGTCATCCCTTCAACCACAAAGTCCTTCTGACAGTTCTTCCCATATGACATGCATGCACCATTAACACAAGAGTGGCAGAGGAGCAGGCATGGCGGGACGCGTGTGAAGTGGGGGACGAGACAAATCTAACTTAGCTTACACAACCGTTTTCTGCTTTCATGGTTGCTTTGGCTATCTACCACATGAACCAATAACAGCTACAGGGTCACTCTCTCCCCCATTGTACACCACCGGTCAAAAGTTTGGGGTCACTTACAAATTTCCATCCCACTCCATTATACCATGTATATGGTATTTGTACCTTTTTAAGGTACAAACTCCAGACAGCAAGAAGTAAAGTAGTGAGTACATTAGCTTTAAAGGTCCAGTGTGTAACGTGTTTAGTTGTTTATCAAAATCTGTGCTGCCCATTCACAAACTTGTCAAACTACAATATCAAATATTCCTCTTGGCTTGAAGTTTAATAATTTCATTAGCATGAACTGGGGTTGACGCTTCATATTCATGCTACACACTGCTCAGCCTTTCCTGTTTTCGTTGTCACATGATTACTCCCAGCTGCTTCTAACGCTGCTAATGGGTGTCGTCGCTTCCCGGCCCCGGCAAGTTTGAAGAAGGAGACATGGGGGACCACACGGATTCAAAATTCTAATTTCAGGACCAGGAGTCTTCTTCTTTGCCCAGAAACAGAAAAAGGAGATGCAAAAGAGCGGCTTTTTGAACCGTGAAGGCCACCTTAGCTGGAACTGCGTGGTGCCAGAGAGTTGATTGATCTCAACGCTAGATGGGAGAAAGTCTTACACATTGGACCTTTTAAAAAAAGCCTCTTCAGACACGTTATGCAATGCATTAGATCATTTGAAAGAAGAGGTTGATAATACAGTTGCAGAAACATGTTCATCCCTGATGGACTAGGCGTTAAAGGTATAGTGCGTAGTTTCTCAATTCCATCAAGTGTCCCAGTGAGCTATTTCAGTGACTCAGCGTGCACTCTACCAGGGCCTCTCCTGAGTGGAATGCAGCCATCATTTATGGGTTTTAATACATCTGTGTTTTTCCTACTATGACATGTCAACAAGTCTGCCTTGAAAAAGGTCTATACTCTCAAACATGGAGAACAGACTCATTTAGTGGTTCACTACATACTGGCGAGGTGATAACCTTCCTTTCATGTATGGATTTGACAAAGATCCTGCTTGATAACTTAGATCTATAATTTCAGGAATAATAACCCAGTAGATGAGCTCTAGCCCGTGCTGTGATCAGATTGCCGTATGTGGAGCGCAGCAGAATGAAGATATTTTGCAGTTCTATTAGCACTTCTCTAAGCACTTTTCCTCACTGTTGCTTTTCTGGCACAATCTGCATATTGATTGATCAAATGTCTGATAGTATAAGACTGTAAGTAGTGTCGGGAGCACCAGCGGGGGTATAAACCGGTACGGCCATTCCATGACGTCACATTCACGGGCGCCAACTTGGCCTTTGAGATGTTTACTTTAATTATTTCATCACAGAGGGAAGTGGCTGTCCATCATTGACATCTGAAATATTCAACACATATGATGAAAGATGCTAATAGTGCCTATCATAAAGCTGATATTAATGATTGGTTGATTTAATTTAAAAAGTGCCTATGCATTTACATGTTTTGAGGTCTTGTCATGTTCTTGCTCATGTAGCTAGACAGTAGGAATTGAGTCACACACATGCTCGTTTTCATATATTAAGTTCCGACAGCCCAGATCAACCTGGACATGAATTGGTTAAAAATTGTAATTATTTATGAGACGTAATAATTGACTCAAACTTTTTAAACATGATTTAAGTTGACCGTTATTCCCAGACAAATCCAGCCAGTGTTGAGGATGCAGGGGTCATGATGCAGGTTTGTGAGGAGCTGAGTGCTCTGCCGTCACTAGGAATTGCAGAGGCAGTAGCCTTGTCAGTGTTGCCATGGTTACTTCATAGCAACAGGGATCTTGTTTGGGGACTGCTATAAATTCAAGGATGCTGCTTATATTTCAGGATTATGTTTTCTGTCTTCATTAGACTAGCTTGTAAAGGGCAGACTGAGTGTGTCAGTATACTGCAGAATGAGCATGTTGTTGCCCGATGCACGGCACGCTCTAACCAGTGATCGCTGGATTAGATGGAACATGTTAGTTTTGGATAGCTTTTGGTGTTAGGGTAACCTGATTTGTGTATCATTTGTTTATTTGTTTTTCAAAATAAAACAAAAAAGCAAAAAATGACTTGTTTTCTTAATACTAATTTCCAAAACCAAACTGAAAAAAAACTAATGACGACTAGTTTTTCCACTTTGGTACCCAGATGAAAAATGGTGACCCAATGACAAGCGTTTGATTCAATTTTGTTCAACTGATGCAAATTGCGTGATCCGGAAGTGGTTTTGGAAACGATAATTTAGGAAAGTCATTTTGGTTTTATTTTGACACACATGAACGAATGATACACTGATTTAACCTAAACCTGTGATTGCGTGAGTGCATGCATGATGTGTTTAGTGTGCATGTTTAAGAGAGATGACTGCGTGCGTGCGTGCACGCTGATTCTTATTAGGTGTGTGTGTGTGTGTGTGTGTGTGTGTGTGTGTGTGTGTGTGTGTGTGTGTGTGTGTGTGTGTGTGTGTGTGTGTGTGTGTGTGTGTGTGTGTGTGTGTGTGTGTGTGTGTGTGTGTGTGTGTGTGTGTGTGTGTGTGTGTGTGTGTGTGTGTGTGTGTGTGTGTGTGTGTGTGTGTGTGTGTGTGTGTGTGTGTGTGTGAGAGATCAATAGCTGGATGTACTGTGTGTAGTATTAATGTGTCTGTTCCTGTCTAACAGTATTTCATTCAACCCGTGCTGGACCCATTCTTAATGAGTCAGCCGTCACTCTGTGAGTAGTTTAGGCTTCAGTCCATCAGATAAATAAAGTATTTATCAGTTAGTTTATACCAAATAAAGTATTTACCTACACCTTATTCTTGTTTAAAATCATTTACGTAACATATACTGTATGAATGTATTTGGAGCATAATAAAAAGGTGACCTTGAAATTGTGGCAATAACGGCGACGCAGGGAAAAATTGGGTTGCACCTAAATGTTGTGCTGGTGCACTTAAATAAGAAGTTCGGCGCACCAGTGCAACCATGGCAACAAATTAGCTTGGAGCCCCGGCTCGTAGCTGACTTTACGTCACACTACAACAGTTGCTTTTTTTTGTTAATCCAGTTGCCACTGTAGCTAACGTTACCTGCTGTGTAACATGTTAGTAATTAGCCTTGTTAGTCCAGTTGCCACTGTAGCTAACATTACCTGCTGTGTAACATGTTAGTAATTAGCCTTGTTAGTCCAGTTGCCACTGTAGCTAACATTACCTGCTGTGTAACATGTTAGTAATTAGCCTTGTTAATCCAGTTGCTACTGTAGCTAACGTTACCTGCTGTGTAACATGTTATTAATTAGCCTTGTTAATCCAGTTGCTACTGTGGCTAATGTTAACGTTGCCTGCTGTGTAACGTGTTACTAGTGTTGACTAGCATGACGTGCAGCCATGTTTCTGTTGCCTCTAACATCTGTTCTGGAGCATCAGAGAGCAGCGCAGACATTTAAGTGGCACCGTAATGTGGTAATAAAAGGCCCGTTAATATTTCAACTTCACTATAAGAGGCATGTAGCACAATATGGATCTGAACGCAGTTATAAGTAGCTTATGTGACAATAAAAAAAGATAGTTTTGGTTAAAATCAGCAAATAATCTCAATAATTAATCGTGATCTCAATGTTGCTCAAACTAATTGTGCTTATCATTTTGGCCATAATCATCCAGCCAAGAGCACCATGTAGCAGGGTCAATAACTAGTAACGAATGATGAATTTATGCCGTAGCGAGAATGAAAGGACTTTCTCCTAGGAGAGCGTGGATCGTGTCCTGCACGTTATGTTCATTTTGCTGCTTTCCTAATCCCAACCTTCTTTTCCTAAACGCAACCGTAGCCTCGTGATAACGTGTCGCATGGTTTTCAAAGTGGCGTGCATGTTTACACTGTGACGTTGCAGCCCGCCGTCTGCTGTACACAGGGATACAGCATAGACGTATGCATGGATAGCTCAAAATGCTTACAGATAACACACCATTTGGCTTTAGGACAGTGGCCTGTATGTTTACATGAAGTCATGATGGCATGTTGAGATTACCAAATCCCAGTATTCGCTCCTCCAATCACACCCCAACCAGACCAATTACATTTCCAGCCTGCACTGCCGCAGTGCTGCCAAGGTGCTGTGGTGTTATTGAAAGAGACTGGCTGTTAAATGGAGGGTTGAAGGGCCAAGGCTTTGACTTACTGCTGCCTCCAAATCGCTGTTACCCTGGAAGAGCGGACTGCTTTATTGATGGGTGCTGACAGACTGGAAAGCCAAGTTCACAGATTAGCTTTAAAGTGTGTCTGTGCCTGTTGGTGTGTGTGCTTGTCATTTTCTCTCTCCGGTTGCCTGGCTTCCTGCCTCTGCTATCTAGATAACCGCTTTTATGTCCTAAAAGTGTGATTCGCTTTGTCAAGGCCCCTGCAACACATACACACTTCCATCCACAACGGGATTCTCTCAGCACCTCTGTCGGTGCAATAATGGGCCGTCACTGATGAGATGGTAAGGGGAAGAAAGAAGGAGAAAAAAGAAGAGGAAGTGCTGGGAAAAGACATTTGGGAAAGCCTTTCAGACACTGACAGACCACCGCTCTATGTCTGTTAGTGCTGATGAGAAGCATTACGTTAAAGTAAAACAATAGTAAAGAAAATGATGATTATAAGTAATAACCATGGCCATTCTCACTTGTGAAAATGTTCCAAATATGTTTTCATCTAAACCTTCAAACTAAAATAGGATGTCAAGTTAATGCCATACAACATACAACAAATACATATGTCAATAATCTAATATGTCAACATCAGTCAGTAGGCCAACTGTAGGACCACTATGATGCAGTTTATTTAAAGTGGTTGTAAAGGTATTGATACATTGATATTGTGATGTAGTCCTTTATTTATTTTTTTAACATAGACCACACAATGTTATGACGCTGCAGGAGAGCAGCAGGCTTGAACAATGTGTTTTTATGGCCAGTGGAAGGATTTTAACTGTCAGTCCCAATCAAAAGCCACAAAACCAGGACAGCTGCCAGAAGAACCCCCTTAGGCCACATACCTAGTATCTGCTGACCACTGCAGACAACGGACTTGAACTCAAATAATAAAAGCATCGAGTTCATCTTAATTTTGCCAACTACTTTTGGTCCACTTATATTATGTACTGTAAAGTAGTAGCTATATTTCTTGGTCTTCACTGTAGAACTGCTTGTCTGAATCATCTTTGAAGCACCAGAGACACAAAATGCAAAATAACACCCCAAATCCCAGAGACAGTGTTTTTTTTTTTCATAATATGGGCATTTAAGGAAACCACCAAAACCCCTATTATTATAATTCTAATGGTGTGTGTTCTCTTTCAGTGCCTGGCTGTGTGGGAGTCGTTCCTCCTGTCTCAGAGAGAGGAGCCCGGCGAGCAGACCGATGGGGAAGACGCCTCTTAAAGTGTGGAGATGACTGACACGCCTTTCCAGCGGACTCTGTCTCTCCAGCACAACCAAAAATAGACTTTGAACCAATGTCCACTTATGCCAACATGCATCATGTAACAAGCACACTCTTCATTCTGTCTGTCTGTCTGTCCGTCCAAAGAAGTTAATGCCAACCAGCCATTCCAGTGATGTTTGTGATGATCCAACCATCCACATTTTAAGGGTTTGACTCCTCTTTGTACCTTGCCAAAAGTTAAAAGAAGACTGTTGGCTCTTCTGTCCAATACTTAGGTTGATAAGCATGGATTTACAATACACAGGCTCTGATTGGTCAGGATCCAGCATGAAGGCTACCATGTGTTTCGGCCAGGTCACAGCTAGAACCTTTGATCTAATCTGATACTGACCTTGGAACAAGTCAATTAATAATAATAGTAATGTAATATGCACGCCTTTGACTGAAAGGTCTTGCATCTATACTGTGTTTTCATTTATTTCCTACAGACGAATGTGCAGATTTATACAAAGAGTGTCCACTGAAAAGTAAAATTATAAAATGTCATCAGAAGAAATGCATTGAACCTCTATATCCGTCTCGAGCCCGAGCTTTCAGAATGCTCTCAGTAACAGTACTGGTGGTCTCCCGGTGCCCAGAAGCCTTAACTGACCCTGTTGTTTGGGCCCATGGAGATTTCACGTTTACATGTCGGATGAAGACCAGCTACGGTGTCTTTCTAACAGAATGCTCAAAATAATGTTTTTATACTGATCTCTTTTTTTCTCTTGCTTGCTTTTATCATTGCTTATGTAAAAAAAGGTAAGAATAAAGTTGATTTTGAGATGTTGAGATAATAATAAAGACACAAGCTCACACCATCAACAGTTTGGCCTTAACAAATACAGCGTTTGCATTATGCTTCATGAGTTGTTTAACAGTCGCCATTCATTATTAATTATCTCAATGCAGGCGGGCATGAAAAAAACAATGCTACAAAAGTTGAGACTCTGAACAAAATTATAAATGCAACACTTTTGTTTTTGCCCACATTTTTCATGAGCTGAACTCAAAACATCGAAGACTTTTTCTATGTACACAAAAGGCTTATTTCTCTCAAATATTGTGTCTAAATCTGCGTTAGTGAGCACTTCTCCTTTGCCGAGTAATCCATCCACCTCGCAGGTGTGGCATATCAAGATGCTGATTAGACAGCCTGATAGGTGGTGATGGACATCAGGCCAAAAAACACGCATTCGCACCTGACCAATCCCGGAAGTGGAATTTCCAGGATATAGACTGTTTCAATGGTCTTCCGCAAGTGACAGTGGTGTGAGCAGGTTAAAGGGTAACTACAGTTTTTATTTTTTTTTAAACCTCTGCTCCATTTCCCCATGCATTTGGGTCTAAAAGTGACCAAAGATCTTGGAATTTGGTCACAATGACAAGCCAGAGCGAACTAAAACTAAAAGTGTCTGACCGCGTTATCGATTTCAAGGCGTGACCTTTTCGTCTGAAGTGGAGACGAGAAAAAGACGTTCAGGTAGTCTGTTACAGAGTAGTCGACAGAATTCATAGGCTCCTGTTATATAAAAGATTATCAATGTAATGGCTCAATATTGACATGATTTGGACAACGTGGATGAGGTTGTTATAATTGGATGGACGTCCTTTGAATATAGTCTATGGATGAAGTGTACGGATAAAGAGCGTGTTTGTGCAAAGTCATGATGTCACGTTTCATAATACATCCATGGAAGATTTTTAATAAAAACAATGGTTGGTATTTCTCCTGTCCCACAGCCCTGTTGATAGGAGGAGGAAATCCTGACGTGGTAATGCAGCAATGTGTCCGAAGTATATCACTGGACACCTCCACCACAGGACCCACTCCGGGCCACCTATTCTTTGGGCATATAGGGGCGCAGCACCCACGGGAGCACTACCTATACCACTAGCCTCACAGCCCTTCAGCCACTGCTTCCCCCTCCTCCTCCTGCTGCCACTAGCCTACACGTGGTCATAGAACTAGAAGACCTCATCCACGTTGTCCAAATCGTTTCATTGTTAAGCCATTACATTGGAAATCTTTTATTTAATAGGAGCCTATGATTTGTGTAGCCTACTCCGTTACAACATACTACCTAGTCTTGCGTTACACTCGCCACACCGCTGTCTTTGGACAAGAAGTCACATCCTGTTGTCAGACACTTTTAGAACTAAACTGGAGCCTGTCAGTACCAAAGAATTCACTTTTATTGGACAAAAAGCAAGGCTCTGCAATTCTCCCATTGGGTTTACCATCTCACTTAGTACTGGACCAAATTCATCAGTCTATTAGACAGAAATGCATTGGGTGAAAAAAACGGTAGTTACCCTTTAATGCCCTTCAAGATGTCCATTACCCTCGTCAGTTATTAACCCTTAACACTATATTCACTTAAGGAGCAGATTCTCCACATTATGTTTATTACAGTTTCCTTGCAGGACTTTACTTTGGTATGTGTACATTTACTTTAGTTTGTTGCATTACATTTTCAGTTCCATGGACAACAAAACACACCTGTAGCAAAGAGAAGCGACGGATTGAACCATGTTTAGAAACGACTTCCTTTTTATTACAGGAAGCCGCTGGTTTGACTTCCAATGCAAACCCAGGATGATTTGAATGTAAGATCAGATTCCAGAGCAGTGAGAACATTAACTCGACTAGACACTCGGGAAAAGGGCCTGTGCAGCGAGTGATCGCAAAGAATGGACATGTTTGTAAAAGGACTCCAAGCTAAACATAACCCAGACGATAAAGCCACACCAGATCCCCCCCCCCCCCCTAAAAAAGACATTTTGTCTCATAACAATTTATTCTACAGTCACATCTTTTCTATTCTTAAAGTATCTATTCTACAAAATGTCAGAAACTAGTGAAACATCTCTATTATATTTACCCACAGCCAAAGCAGATACATTCAAGTCTTGTTTTAATCAGTCAACAGCCCAGAGATATTCATTTTATGATTATATATGATGAAGAAAATCTAAAATGTACTAATGAGAAGCTGGAAGGATGAAGTGATAATTAAAGTAGTTTTAATCAGCTGATAGGGACTTTTCTCTGATGAAAATAGACGCAGCGATCATTTCAGCTCATCCTCCTCCTTCTTCTTGTGGAACACTTGTCCATCGGCCTGCTTCCTCCAGCTTAGTTTGATGTCCCGGTCCCGGGCCCCCAGCTTCTGTTGGAGCTGGGACACAAAACTCAACACCGTCACTTATTTAGATTGGACTCATCTGGAAGCTCTCTAGATATACTCCATACAATACTGTGTAGTAGAGCTTGTGACTTTCTACTTTATTTCTTGTACATTACTGCAGCCAGGGATTTGATTCATAATTAGTCGTTACCTCCCTCTATAAGGCCTGCAGAGTGCTCTTATTTAGCTGTAATTATTATTTTCAATAGCTCTTCATCTGTTTCCTCCTCAGACTGTTCTTTGTTCTGCTGGAATGTGAATTTTTGCTCTGAGGGTCAAGAACTTTTTGTCTCATTCTCTGTTCTGTGTTTGCATTAACGTATAAAACACGATGTACCTGCTTCAACATGGCCTCCATGAAGGCTTGGTCGTTCACGTCCGGGGAGTTCTTCTTCTCCAACCTCAGTCTTATCACTTGCTTTGAAGCAGGCACTTTGAGAAAAAAAAACTATAAGGTATAAGCTTCCTGCTTGGATAACAATCAGCATCCTGCTCATGTGACATGGGGAAGTGGTAGTTCACGGCATGCTAACTTACAAAAGACTTTAATAAAAATGACCCACGTTGTTTTGTATTATCCAGAGCCTGATGTTTATTTTAGTTTTGGTGTTGTTCCCATCCAACCCTGAAGTAACCCTGAATCTGATTTGAATCTCGGGTTAGTACTCACCTGGACCAACGCAAATGAATGCTCTCTTGACGTCACAGTTCCAGTCTTCCCATTGTCCAAGTTGACTAAAGTCTGCAGCCACACAAAGCTCCTCCTGCTTGTTGTTGTTGGGTTCCTTATTGTCCTGATTCCAGTACCTGAATGAGGAAGCACTTCCGTCCGACCACTTCCAGGGATCTCTGAAAAGGCCGATGAAGACTGATCCATTAGTAGGTATCAGCCCCTGCACCTTCTGGTTCTCTGTGCTGTTCCTCACGCTGGCCAGGTCTGTGTACTGCTGTCTGCAGTAGTTCTGGGCCGCAGGCCAGGTCATGGAGATGTCAGTGAGGATAAACGTCACATTTGGCCCTGAAAATACAGCACAGAGAAGTGTACAGGCCTCCCATCTAGGACTTATGCCTTTATAATATGATTAGGAATCCCCTAAGATAAAAGAAACCACATCCATAAATCCCAAAACAATAGATGTAGACATTATAATGTTGTTTTTCTATTATGAACAGATTTTCTGATTTTTAAGATTATAAAAAAATACGGGATGACGCTGGGGGGCCTGAAAAATCAAGCCAATGCCAAATGGTCTTAAACATGCATTCTACCTAATTTCCAGAAGGGGGGCGCCTCCACCGGCTCCAAAATAAAGTCTGTCTCTACGTGGCATTTCACAGTGGTAAACCTAGACCTTCGAATGTGTCCAACTGGATTTCCTTTTTGCAGTGTTAGCATGGCCATGCGGAGACACCGCCACCATTTTGGGACGGACAGCCGCACCTCTTCACCATGAAGACTCCGAAAATACCAGACTTTCATGCTCGATGGGTGCTCAAGTTTGTGGCACCGTGAAACCTTTTGAGCTTTGGGGGCCAGACTGAGAGCTACATGCAAAGGAAGCCACTTTAAAATGTTGCTGTTTGCATGAATATAAAAGTTGGGAAACAGTTGGGTGACCCTCCCCTCAACAAAGAATAAAAAGACATAACCCTCCCCTATTTTCCTCTGGTGGTCCGTTCCATGAATACTGAAGCTCCCTAAGTCCACTATTGCTATAGTCTATGTCTTATAGTCCCCTTTAAAGCCCTGTGAATAGCTCTAACCTAACTACCTAGGCCTAAATAATAAAAAGAAAGGCAAAGAGGAGCCGAGAAGGGAAACGTCACTAGTTATTATTCTCACCTGTGACATGTACGCAGACTGCCTTCATGGATCTTTCACAACTGACATCATTCCAAAGCCCATCAAAACCCATCTCTGTGCAGTGTTCTTGACTCATACAATTATTGGGTTCCCCAGTACGCCACTGTCTGAACTCCGTCTCGCCGGGTTGGTCGAAACTTGTGTTGGTCAATGACCACCGCCAGCTGTTCACGTCATTGTACAGTCCTATCCAGGCTCGCTGAAAGCAGTATTTGATTGGGATAGAAAGATTCAGACCCTTCTCTTGCATTTTCTTCAAGCCATTTTAACACAAGCCGTTTACACTGCGAAAAAGGGGAGTCTAAAAACAAGATGAAAACACTAAATCTGAGGGAAGAGGTACTTTTAAAAAAGGTACAAGTGAAAGTATTTGTCCGTGCAATGAGATTGTTTCACTTGACCAGCTTGCTTGATTTAAGAGGCACATAGCTGTAGTATTCTGAGTAGTAGAGAGAAGCGGGATCTCACATAGCTGTAGTATTCTGAGTAGTAGAGAGAAACTGGATCTCACTTAGCTGTAGTATTCTGAGTAGTATAGAGAGAAACG
>NC_048428.1:844875-850330 GCF_013103735.1 Etheostoma cragini | reverse complement strand
CACATAGCTGTAGTATTCTGAGTAGTAGAGAGAGAAACTGGATCTCACATAGCTGTAGTATTCTGAGTAGTAGAGAGAAACGGGATCTCACATAGCTGTAATATTCTGAGTAGTAGAGAGAGAAACTGGATCTCACATAGCTGTAGTATTCTGAGTAGTAGAGAGAGAAACGGGATCTCACATAGCTGTAGTATTCTAAGTAGTAGAGAGAAACGGGATCTCACATACGTAGCTGTAGTATTCTGAGTAGTAGAGAGAAACGGGATCTCACATAGCTGTAATATTCTGAGTAGTAGAGAGAGAAACGGGAACTCACATGGTTGTAGTATTCTGGGTATTCTGTGTAGACCATTTTGCTTAAATCTGCCATGTTGTTGAGAGTCTTCACATCCTCCATGTTGTACACAGTGGACAGGTCAGTGTACTTCTCTCTGCAGTAACGTTTTGCTTCTGTCATGTTCTTCCGCTCGTAGACAAAATAGTACTGGGGTCCAGAGTATGATGACACAGCACTCAGCCCTGCGGTGACTGACATGCAGATCAATTAGATTTACACAATTGCACAATAAGTACTTTTACTGCTGATACTTGAAGTACATTTAAGTCGATGCAGTCTGTCTTAAAAGCAATGCTCACATGCCCATATGTACATTGAGACAGTTTCTAGTGTCCTAATTACAAGTACATAAGCATCCCTAATTGAATTTCTAAGAAAAAGTGAGAGCTGTGATTGGTTCCTGCTTATTTATTACGATATTATGTTAAGTCAGTTTGGCTTTTAGCAGACTCAGTGAGGGTTTGTAAAGGACGTCCATCAAGCTCAACTGGAAATAAGAAATAAGTGAAAAATATTTCAACATGGGGAAGGTGCCAGGACCGGGGCTTCAGGTCTGAGGGCCCCAGTCCTGGAGGTCTTTATGCAGCCATGTGTGGCTGTCATCAACATAAAAGAATCACTGTATTGCATTTGTCTATACAACAGAAAGTGCATCCTAATGGTGTTCTGATGTACCACTGTACTGTAATAGAAGAATATAGACATTTATGAAAGATAATAAAGCCTTGCCTGATGCAGCCATGATGAGCAGCAGGACGTTGTACATCTTTCCTCTCGGTTTGTCCTAATGTTGGACGACAGACGGGTAGCTGCTGATGTGGGTCATTGCCAAAAAACAGCTTATAGACGCTCAGTATCAGTTGACATCATGGAAATCTTTCAGAGGCAAGGACTATTTACATGGGAGGCAAATGAAATGCATATCGGGCAACGCAAATGTTCCTCTTTCTTTTTCTCCTTTTTCTCCTGATTTATAATTTCCTTTTTATGATTACCTGGTCCTTAGATCTCTGCAGGGTAAATCCAGACAGCTAGCTAGACTATCTGTCCAATCTGAGGACTATGGTTACCTGGTCCTCAGATCTCTGCAGGGTAAATCCAGACAGCTAGCTAGACTATCTGTCCAATCTGAGGACTATGGTTACCTGGTCCTCAGATCTCTGCAGGGTAAATCCAGACAGCTAGCAAGACTATCTGTCCAATCTGAGGACTATGGTTACCTGGTCCACCAAAACAACTTCCTTCCTGAGCCTATTTAGCAGCGGTACCATGGCTCCGTCTGGCGCTTGGCACCACCCATAATGATTGTAATTTTTATAGAAATGCCAATAAACCAGAGCAGGTTTTTCTCCCATCCCAGAATGCTGTTTGGACTATCAACTATGTGAGGTTAAGGCTAGTCTCGTATTGCCAGACCTTCCCCTGCAGCGCTGTGGAGGAAGGTCTGGCAATGTGAGACTAGCTTTAACCTCACACAGTCGATGCGATTTAAATCTCTGAAAAAAACTAGAATGGAATTCTTCATTCAAAATATCTTAAATTAGAACAATCGTCAAAAGCCCATATTGTTAACCAGTAATTAGAATTAATAATTCAAATCTTTGGCAACAACCCCCGTCAAGTCAAGGGGAAAGAACAGCTGGGATCAGCGTAGCTTTGATGGATTGTCTTTGCATTTCTCTACATGGTGAGGACATTGCAGCTGTACATGTACTACTAAGTAGGTTATCGGATACACTTAATTACATCAAATATTTAGGAAGGTTCTTTAAATAAAGCGCTTGCGTTGAAAATTAGGCCCTTAACAAGCGCCTGGTCCTAATGCAGTAGGGAATAGAAGAAGGAGAGGGGGAAGGAGAGAACATGTGAAGCGGAGGTTTCCACTCCTGTGTCTGCTGTTCTCCGTCCCTGCACATAGGTCCCTGTCCCTGCACAGAGGTCCCTGTGCAGGGACAGAGTTCACTGTTTGCCCAACATGTTTTCCAAGCTTGTCCTAATTAGTTGAAATACAAAGGCACAAAGTTTCTGCTTTCTATATGTCTTTTCATTTCATCAAATCCCATCTGCAGACACAAACCATGGCTTTTTCAACATACTATGTCTCTGTTTCATCCTTTTTTCTGACATATATACCATGTTATTTTTATCACTTTTTTTCACACACACACTGGATTAGCAGGCCACCTCCTCTACTATGCATGAACAATACCACGGCTGTTTATCACATATGGATTGTTTAAATCATTTTCTTTGACATGCTATACCGTGGCTTTTTTAATCACTGTTGTTGACCTACTATACTATGACTTTTTTATCACGTTATGATGTTTTCACATACAATATACTGTACTATAGAGTGTGTATCCGTTTTAAAAATACTATAGTACAGCCTACGTTTTTCATCATTAAATAATTTGGCTTTTTATAACCATTTTTGAGATACTATGCTATGATTTCTTTCAACCTACTATAATTAAAATAATATAAAATGCTCATTTGTCACGGAGAATCTGATTACATTATTTCTAAGTGAGTTGTTTGAAGGCAGTCAGCCATGATATTGATAATCAATAGTTATAGTATAATATTACCTAGTTCGGTGAGGATGGGATTCGAACCTCTCGGCCACTTCATCTTATAACAAATACCAAATCTTTTTTTTCACTTTTTGACATACTATGACTTTTTGAATCATTTTTTTAAACATAATATACTATGACTTTTTTATCACTTGTTCGACATACTATATTTTACTATATTTTTAAGTTGTTTTTTTGTAAATATTACACTATGGCTTTTCTTTGACATACTATACTATGACTTTTTTCACATTTTTTATATACTATACTATGAGTCTTTTTAGTCATTTAGTACACATACTATATACTATGACTGTTTTTAATAATTTGTTTTCGACTTACTCTATTACGGCTTTTTTAATCATTTTTTCAACTATGATAGTACGGCTCTTTTTTTAAATTCCATACTATACTGTGACTTTGTTCACATTATATCCTAAGGCTTTTTTCACTTTTTGAATGTATCACCTCAACCTCTCGGCCACCTCATCTTCTATACATTTACCACACATTTTTTTAATCACTTGTTTGAAAAACTACACTATGGTTTTTAAAGTTTTTTCTCCATACTTTACTATGGCTTTTTTCTCATGACAAACTATGGCTTTTTTAAAGAAATTATGTACTGCAGCTTGCATAAAACAATGTAGGACGACGAGGATGGGATTCTAACCCACGCATGCAGAGCACAATGAATTAGCAGTCCATCGCCTTAACCTCTCAGCCACCTCATCTTCTATATGTACAGTGCACCTGTTTTTCACTTTTCACTTTTGACATAGTATAGAAAAAGTGTTTAAATAAAGGCTTTGATCATTTTCTTCAACATACGTTGCTATGACTTTTTATCACTTTTTTGACATTTATACTATACTATAGTATAGTATATATATCATATACCATAATACTTATACAATACATTGTTTTAATCACATTTTCAACATACTATACTATGACTTGTTATGATCATTTCTTTGCCATTCTATCCTAGGACTTTTTTCACTTTTTGACATGTAACAGTACATCAAAAAAAAATCATATAAAGGCATAGTATATTACATCAAAAAACGTCATAAATAAATCACAGTATATCGATAAAAGTCATAGTATTGTATGTCTAAAAAAGTCAAAAAAAGTCATATTATAGAACATGGATAAAAGTCATAAAAAGTCATAGTATAGTACATCAAAAATAGTCATAAAAAGTCATAGTATAGTACATCAAAAAAAGTTATAAAAAGTCATAGTATAGTACATAGAAAAAAATTATAAAAAGTCATATTATAGTACCTCAAGGAAAATCGTAAAAAACCATAGGATAGTACATCGAAAAGAATCATAAAAAATCATAGTGGATGAAGTTGATAAAAGTCATAGTATTGTATGTCTAAAAAAGTCAAAAAAGTCATAGTATGGAACATTGAAAAAAGTCATTAAAAGTCATAATATAGTACATCAAAAAAGTCATAAAAAGTTGTAGTATGGTATGTCGATAAAAGTCAAAGTACTTTATGTCTAAAAAAGTAAAAAAGTCTTAGTATAGTACATTGAAAAAACTAATAAAAAGTCATAGTATAGGACATCGAAAAAAGTCATGAACAGTCTTAGTATAGCACATCAAAAAATTCAAAAAAAGTCATAGTATAATACATCAAAAAAGTCATAAAAACTCAAAGTATAGAACATCGACAAAATCATAAAAAGTCATGATATAGTACAATGAAAAAAGTCATAAAAAGTGATATAGTACATAGAAAAAAGTCATAAAAAGTTGTACTATATTATATCGAAAAACTCATAGTATAGCACATCGAAAAAAGTCATAAAAAATCATAGCATAGTAAGTTGATGAAATTCAAAGTATTATATGTCTAAAAAAGTAAAAAAAAGTCATAGAATAGTACATTGAAAAAAGTCCTAAAAGTGGTAGTATTATACATTGAAAAAAGTCATAAAAAGACATTGTATAGAACATTGAAAAAAGTCATAGAAAGTCATAGTATAGTACAGAGAAAAAAGTCATAAAAAGTCATAGTATAGTACATCCAAAAAAGTCATAAAAAGTCATAGTATAGTAAATCGAAAAAAGTCATAAAAAATCATAGTATAGTATGTTGATAAAAGTAAAAAGGTCATAGTATAGTACATCGAAAAAAGTCATAAAAAGTCATAGTATAGTACATCAAAAAAAGTCAAAAAAGTCATAGTATAGTACATCGAATAAAGTCATAAAAGGTCATAGTATAGTACATCGAAAAAAGTCAAATAAAGTCATAGTATAGTACATCGAAAAAGTCATAAAAAGTCAAAGTATAGACATAGAAAAAAGTCATAAAACGTCATTGTATAGTACATCGAGAAAAGTCATAAAATGTCATAGTATAGCTCATCGAAAGAATTCATAAAAAGTCATAGTATAGTACATCGAAAAAAGTCATAGTATAGTACATCGAGAAAAGTAATAAAAAGTCATAGTATAGCTCATCGAAAGAATTCATAAAAAGTCATAGTATAGTACATCGAAAAAAGTCATAGTATA
>NC_048428.1:832414-844775 GCF_013103735.1 Etheostoma cragini | reverse complement strand
CATCAAAAAATTCATAAAAAGTCATAAGAGTCATAGTATAGTACATCGACAAAATCATAAAAATTCATTATATAGTACAATGAAAAAAGTCATAAAAAGTCATAGCATAGTACATCAAAAAAGTCATGGAAAGTCGTACTATAGTACATCAAAGAAAGTCATAGTATAGTACATCGGAAAAAGTCATAAAAAATTATAGTATAGTATGTCGATAAAAGTCATAAAAATTCATAGTATAGTACATCGAAAAAAGTCATGAAAAGTCATAGTATAGTACATCGAAAAAAAATCTTATGAAGTCATAGTATTGTACATCGAAAAAGGTCAAAAAAAGTCATAGTATCGTACATCAAAAAAAATCATAAAAAGTCATAGTATAGTACATAGAAAAAAGTCATAAAAAGTCATATACAGTACATTGAAAAAAGTCATAGTATAGTACATCGAAAAAAGTCATAAAAAATCATAGTATAGTACATCAAAAAAAATCATATAACTTCATAGTATAGTACATCTAAAAAGTCCATATAAAGTCATATTATAGTACATCGAAAAAAGTCATAAAAAGTCATAGTATAGCTATAGTACATCGAGAAAATTCATAAAACGTCATATTATAGTACATTGAAAAAAGTCATAAAAAGTCATAGAATTGTACATCGAAAATAGTCATAGTATAGTACATCAAACAAATCATGAAAAGTCATAAAATAGTAAATCGAAAAAAGTCATAAAATGTCATAGTATAGTACATCGACAAAAGTCTGAATCCAAGTTGGTACATTCATATTTTGTCTACTTTTAAAAGGGCTAAATACTTTTCTACGTGACATGTCTTTACTTAAACAGGCTCTGAAGACGACTAGGTGTATTTAATAAAACGTATTCTAGACATTAACAGGAAGAGCAACGCTGTGTTTCTGTTTTCCTTAACAGCAAACCACGTTCCTAACGCGATGGACAAGTTTCCTCAGACTAGACTCCAAAGACAAATCAGAGACGTAATGTACACGTCGTTATCTTTTGCATTTGAATGACAACTTAACAAAAAGGCATTCACGCGGACAGCTACGTATTCTCTTCTTGTTTTCAACAGCTGTCTTCACTACGACAACAACATCTTTATGAGAGTCATGGAGAGACTTATGTCAACGACCGGGATGCATCTGGGACAGCAAAGCCGGGGGGGACATCGTCACAGAGTGCAGAGGAAGAAGCCCGGGATGTACGGGAGGGTTTGATGCGCTACTTGAAAAGCTAAATAAAAACTTTTCTTTGTTATATTGTCTTGTTTTTTTAAAAGTAACAGTGTGCAATATTAGAAACAACATAAAGCCCCTAACAGCCCTTAATATTGAACAGTAGAAAGTGAGAATAGTGCAGAGAGTAGATAATCTCCGTCTGGCTAGATGTTTTTTTTAATGTCCCGTTTGTTCTGGACACAAACTCCGATCTCTTGTCTGCTAAAAACACAGTGATCGACCAATCAGTAGTCTGCAGGATTCCAGGTCACCTTTTGGGCTCGCCTCAGCTCACTTGGAACCTTGACTGAGATAGTACTAAAAAAAGTACCTGGTAGCAGGTCCCAGGGACTTTTTTTTGTAATGGAAAACCCCAAAAGGCGAGTAGAGTCGAGGCAATTTGAGTAGATACCACGCAGTGGAAAACCACCATTAGTTGACATACTACACAATTGCTTTTTCTAATCACTTTTTTGCCTTACCATAATATAACATTTTGACATACTACACTATGGCTTTTTTAATACTACACTATGGCTATACTATGGATTTTTCAATCTTTTATCTTTAATCTCTTTAGTCATTTATTCCACATACTATATACTATGACTGTTTTCAATAATTAGTTTTTTCGACTTACTACATTAAGGCTTGTTTTAGTCAGTTTTTGTTGACATACTACACTATGGCTATACTATGGATTTTTTTATCATTTTTTCAACATACTATCCTATAATCGTTTTATTCCACATACTTTACTATTTCTTTTTTTTCTCTTTTTTTGACATATATACTATACTGAACCTTTTTTACATAACACACTATAACTTTTTTAATACTTCACTAAGGCTTTTTCAATTTTGTTTTACATACTACGCTGTGACTTTTTTCTCATAATATACTATAGCTTTTTAAAGAAATGCTATACTGTTGCTTGTATAAAACAATGTAGTACGACGAGGATGGGATTCGAACCCACGCGTGCAGAGCACAATGGATTAGCAGTCCATCGCCTTAACCTCTCGGCCACCTCGTCTGCTGCACATATGGCACTTTGTATTATCTCTTTTTGCACATACTGTACTATGACTTTCTTCAACATACTACAGTATATTGTGGCTTTTTAAATCACTTTTTCAACAAACTACACTATAGCTAAACTGTGGTTTGTTTCCTGAATGTGTTTTTGAATGGTTAAAAGAAACATTGTATAATCCATGTGCAGCCATCTTGTTTCTTTGAGCTACACGTGTTTTTAAAGATGAATCACCACAATGTTCTGCAACATCTCATCCCGCAAACACTGACGCCTAGCCTGCTCTTTCTATTTCTGACATCGCAGTGAGCCCCGCGTCCCACGCAGTGAGCCCCGAGGCCGACAGAGGTCCAGACTCTTAATCAGTGTGACATAATACGACATAATGACCGCAGCCCACTGCTGACGCTGGGCAGGCATAAGCGCTTCTTATCTCATCTCCTGGTTTTCATATCATGGGCCAGCCCTGACCCTGTGATGAATACATGGGTTTGTGCTATTTGCTGTATGGAGTCTGTGCCCACAGTAGCTGAAATGATCCGCTGGCCTGGACTGTGTGGGAGTCTTAAATCCTTTAACGAGACAAGTGAGTGTGTGTGTCTGTGTGTGTGTGTGTGTGTAAATTAGATGAGAACGATTGCAGATCAATATACAGCCGTGTTACTCCGCAGTGACTCTTCAACCACTCGGCTCAGCGAGGAACAGAGCATAGTTAAGATAAGAGGATTTATTAATCCTCCACAGAAATATATCGGGAAAATGATGGCCCTGTTGGAGCAGGTAGAGCATGTGTGCAGGTAGTATACAAAATACTATATACATTTCTACATGTTCTCACATTATGGGCTGTAATCCACGTCAGAATCTTTGCGGTCATTCTCACCCTCTACATCATGCTCCCAACAGATTAAATGAAATGATCTGTTACTGTTATTTCTACATTTCCATGTGTGTTGGTGGATGTATTTTTGGACAGCGTCAGACAAGCTGTTTCCCCCTGTTTCCCCCTGCCTCCAGCTTTTGTGATGAACTAGGCTAACCATGGCCTGACTCCAGCTCAGACGTAAACCACATGAGACTGATATACGGCTACATCTTCTATCTTGCTGTTTCACAGGAAGCAGATAAATAAAATGTTGATTGTTTATGGGGTTATTCAATTACTAAAACATCCTCATAAAGACAAGCTGGGAAAAAAGAAGACTCACATACTGTATTGTTAACCTACTCACACAGTTCTAAAACACATATATCTACAAAAATCCTAGTTGAACCCTTACAACAATCCTTGAAAAGACTGCCACTCAGTCAGCAACAATGAAAGATGTGAAGGACTTAGCTAGCTGTGCAAGGCTCTTCAGATTATCCCACTGACTGAATTGTCTACACGGCGTTGTCTATGTCGTCTGAGGAGAGGGGCTTTTGATTAGAATTCGCTAAGAATTCTCCATGCATCGCACCGAAATTCTCACCATCGCAATCTGACAAGAGAAACAGATTTTCCTCATTAAAGGTGTTCCAGAAGGAATGCTTGTTATTCATCTCCACCTGTAACATTCAGCTAAACCCCCCGCAGACAATGCTTTCGCTGTAATTGACAGTGCAGACGATTTGGCCTATGGTAATGGGGATGCAAACTTCTAAACCTCAATTCCTGGCAGCCTTTCATTCAGCCACACTGGGGCAAGAACACAGCGCTGCTGAAAGAAACAAGACAACGAAAGGATGGAAATATAATTACACTCCTTACCTTGACGTGTGATTCCTGAAAGTCAAGTGCAGTTGAATGGGATGAACGTTTTTTAATCAACACTAAAAGACACACATCTTGTTCCTTTAATCTTGGCTAAACAGGAAGTTTTCAGTCAATATATTCAGACTTTCATTCAATATATTCATTATTTTGTCTGAATATATGACCAAGGCATTAATTGATGTCATGGGATAAACCGGGGACAGTTTGATAAAATCATCACTTGTCTAGAAACTTTTTAGGTGATGTTAACACAACTTAATGGGGGAAAGGGTTATCCGTTGCAACATTCAGAGAAACGTGAAACATCATGAAGCCCTCCCAGCTGGTTTGAGAGCAGGTAAGCCACAACCACCTAGCCTGGCAGCAGGCCCAACAGCCAACAGGAAGATTATGCCGTGAATTAAAATTATGTATGGGCCAAAACCTTGTACATTTGATGCCAGTCAAGTGATCTACTTGAGGGATTTGGACAGGCCAGCGGAGTAGAAAACAGCCAGTTGAGGAGGTTCGGGAATCTGGTAAGGATGTCTCCTGGGAGCCCCCCTAGGGAGGTGTTCCAGGCACGTCCAGCTGGGAGGAGGCCTCGGGGAAGACCCAGGACTAGGTGGAGGGATTACAAATCTCCAACCTGGCCTGGGAACGCCTCGGGATCCCCCAGTTGGAGCTGGTTGATGTGGCTCGGGAAAGGGAAGTGTGGGGTTCCCAGCTGGAGCTGCTGCCCCCGCGACCCAACACTGGAAAAGAGGATGAAGATGGATGGATGGATATTGGTGTGTGTGTGTGTGTGTGTGTGTATGTGTGTGTGTGTGTGTGTGTGTGTGTGTGTGTGTGTGTGTGTGTGTGCATGTGCATTTGTGCACTTCATGCCATTCCCATTCCCTGTCATAAGAATTCTCAACCATTGGTTAAATATCAGTGAACTCTTGGTGATGTGTTTTAGAAACAAGGGCATTTTTTTCTGCTGTTGCAAGATAAATCGCAAAGTAGACGCTCTCATTTCACACAATTGAGAAAAATAAACTTTCAAAGCTATGTTAGACGGGCAATACCAGCTGCCTGGCCAAAAATATTTCTCAAATCACTAATGTGTACTGCAAACTGAGATCGCACAGTATGTTGCCAGTAAAGATAAAAAGAACCACTTCACTGACCACGGACAAGTGGACCAGCATTCCTGTGTCTCCCTATGTGACCTTAACAGCTCGCTATACATTTGGGCATTGGGAGGTGAAATCCAAACACCTTGAGACCCTTTTTGTCCTGGAGAGTCCCACTGCTGAAGTTCTGAAGAGGGACTGCAGGCGTGGGGAATGGAAGAGAAAACAACATTGTGCGTTATCCAGGCAACGGGGCCAACATCGTGGCAGCTGTCTGGAACCTGAAGTGGCCGTGGCTTAGCTGCTTTTTCCACAATTTGAAATGTGTCAGTGAACGACGCATTGAACGGAGAAAAAACTGAAACTGGCCGGCCTTTCTGTGTGTGTAGCGCAGCCTTCACAGCTGGAACAGGCAGCAACAACTCCAAACAGCAGCTACATTTACCACATGAAAAAATATGTAAAACACGTAAGAATAAGTCAAATATCCCCTTTACTCATTGCCCATCCCGGGCACCTTGACAGTTTTTATTAGTGCTGGCTATCCCAAGGAAGACACTCACCTGCCGAGCGATGCTGTGGGGCTATCAAAAATACAAAGACAGTGAGGATTGTTAAACACAAAAGCCAATACCAACTACCAACCTGAACCTGAAAGAACATTGTCGCACCGCCAGTCGTAGAATATACAGATGTAATGTCAAGTGAGCGTCAACTCCCCTGCCTCTGCTGCCCCAATGTGCTGACGAAGAAAGAAAGTGATGGCAGACATCAAACAGGGAGTCTTGGCGCAGCTCGACTTTAAATATGACATTGACAACACATGTCAGTTAATGAGCACAGTCACCCTTCTTGGCCCACGGTCCAAGGTCAAGGCCTGGCACATAAACCTGCCAACCTGGACTGCATCAGATGTCAACTTGAGAATCCGATGGCTCATCTTGAAGATGAGATTTCTGAAAGGACAGCATTCCACCTGAAGTGTTGAAGCGGACGATGACGAGGAACCAATCAGCAAACTAAAAAGACATTGTTCTTCTTCTTGGCAGACAAGCTTGTGATCATCGGGCTGAAATGGCCGTTCACCTGCAAGAAGAGTTAAATGAGATACTGAGATACCCAGGTTCAAAAGCCAATCAACCGTACTTGCAAACATGGCACAGAAATATCTTAACATCTCCGCAACCAGTACGCCTTCCGAGCTACCTTTTAGTACAGAAAGTACTGGTGTCAACCCCCCCCCCCCCCCCCCCCGGGGTATACCCAAACCTGGAAAAGTCAATAAGCTCTCCGCGTTCTATTATTGTGCTGTCTTTCTGGATGTATAAATCAATATAGTTCAAATTATATTTTCTTTATATCTGTTTAGCTTCTTCTGACTTAAAATTTTTATTTAGATTGAAGATTTTGAATAATCATCTTGGCTCGGGAAATACACAGTAGGACCTAGGTTCTACTTTTTTATAACATCTTAGTTCTGATAGTAAATTTGTGAAAAATCGTCTTGATATCAGCACAGGAAATCATAAATCATCTTTCCTCCCTTTGACCGTCAATACCAGATTTTTGTCGCCAATCGGCACGAGCCTATTACACACCTCAGACTCCAAGTCTGAAGCACCCCCAGAGTCTAGTACAGTCATCCATCTGGGACTGGGTCAAGGTAGACTGTTGATTATAGACTTTACTCTGATGGAGAGCCCTGCCTCTCTGGAGTCCCGGCTCATTGACAAGCTTATCTAACTGAGAAATATGGTGAGACAGTTCACTGCTCTGACTGGAAGAGAAGAGGAAGAGGAAGAGAAGAGGAAGAAGAAGAGGAAGAGAGAACAGCCACAGAGACCACCTTCTGACCGTCTGGGCTTTCTGTCATTCATTTCCTACAGGGAGACATGATGTTGAAAATGATACTACTAGTCATTGTTCTCTTTACTGTCTTATTGGGAATCATGTTGTCTCGAAATGTTGGGTGGGATAAATTATCCACATTCTAAAATGTAAACCAATGGGAAAACAGTTACAGATTTATTTCTTTTTCTTATAATTTGGCCTGATTGGACGGACAGATTTATTGAAACAATTAAACCAACACAGATTCCTGAAAAAGGATGACATGTCAGTCTGCACTCCTCAGTGCTTCCAAACCTCCTTCTCTGTAAAGAAGAAGCACTCAGGATGCTAAAAACAGGATCCCTTCAAAGATCTGAACGCTGGTTTAGCGATCGGCCTTGCACCGGCTCACTTGAGGTCCCTGTAGAAAAGAGACAGAATTCTAAAGGGTTCCGCATTTCAAAGGCCTTCAATTCGACAGTGGTTAAGGTCTAAGAAACACATTTAATGAAAGGTTGTCTGAGTTTTCTAGCGACCCAAATCAGTTCCACTGCTCTTGGTTCCCCAGTAAGAAGTGCTGCATCCTGGACTTATTGGGGCTTAACAGGATCAGTGCTGGGTAGGGCTGGGTAAACCTTCGATGCCAGTACCGATACGAATACTGTGACTGTACCGGTTCCACAACAATACTTTTTTGTCCGTACCGATTTTTTTCCGGCTCCTACTACGTGAGCCGTCTCTGTGTAACATAGAGTCTTTCCTGTGTGTCTCTGCGATGTTACACAGCCAATCACAGACATTGTTAGATGTTGTCAGAAGGACCCCCCCTTGGATCATCACTGTGACTCTTGCCGGCGGTTTCTTGGCCAAGGGGTCTTGGCAAAAAGAGGATTAGGAAAAAAAGTTACGCACTTCTCTGTAGAGGTGTTAGAATGGGCGCATAGCGGATGGATACGTAGAGCAGGAGACTAAATTTTCCCTCGTAAGCATTATGAAAAACTGCAACTACCACTGATATGCATAATTTACACTTGTACACTGCACTACTTACTGGGGCAACATGTGCAAGATACTGACAGAGCTTCTACTATAACTGATAACTGCACACATAAATAGTTCTATCCTATGCCATGAGCATCATAATGTACTCTCCAAGTCATCAGCTTCATAATGACAGCATTTTCTCGGGGTAAATGATCCATTTCATCTTCTGTGCTGTTGCATATGCAACGAAGCGATTTCATCTGCAGCGATCCAGCCTCACACCCACGGATAAGTAGCAGGACCAGATTAAAGTCATCCATTTCACACTCTATATGTGAATGCATTCTTTCCCCTTCTGACTGCCTCTCTCTCCCACTCTGATCTCTTCACACATGATGATAATGATTTTCACACACACCTCTGGTTGAGAGGGGATCTCCAATCTAAAGTGTGGCTGTTAAGAATTAAGGATTATGTTAGAGTGGTGGCCACGCTGCAACTACGCCACTGGAAAACTGGCTGGGCTCGACTGCATTACAGTTATTTCCATCCTGCATGCCAGTCCTCTTCTGAAGACACCGCCAAGCCTCCATCAACCCCTACTGGAAGCATTCCCCACCATTTCTCTGCTTTAGGAGCTTTTTTGAGTTCAGGCCTACTGTCTCTGCCAGCAAGCAGCATTCAGTCACTGAATGAAGAGTCCCTTGATAAGAGTGTGCATGCAGAAGAGGATGATGACAAACAGGCAGCTCAGGGACACTCTGTAGCACTCCACGGATCAAGCACAGGCTTTGTTCCTCAGTTGAGAGATCTGCACCAGAGTGCCTCAGGAAAAAGGCTTTGTCACCACTTGACCACAATAAATCCCTGAACTCTTTCTCTTTATCTCAAGGTGTGTTTTCTTCCACTTGTTTTCTGTTCATTAAAAAACTTGAGTGGAAACAGCGTCATTTTGAAACCCCTGATCCCCAGCCGCCCCATCACCTAAATATCACCTACACATTTCTGCAAGAAAATATGAACAAATCACAATTCATTTCTGCCATGACCGGAGCACAGACCACCACATTATAATATCATTACAATCTCATTCCTCACATTGGCTGACAGTTTGATAATTGTCCTTTAAGGTCAGACATTTCATAATTCTTTTAATTAACCAACTAACTAACCAGCACATTCTCAAACATGCGCACATTCATTGTTCTCAATAAATGTGCGGGCATCGTCACAGCCGCCACAGCAGCGTGCTTGCCCCAGAATAGATCCCAAGTCACTGTGTTCACGTCTGAAACAACAGTCCTTCAGATGCAAGATTTCTGCCAAAACACATACGTGTATGTTGTTTACAGGGATGTACATGAAAATAGCTCCAATCTAGAAAACTACTTTTGCCCTGTTGCTGTAGCTTAGCTTGCTACATATATTTGGGGACGAAGGTTAGCTTCAGTGTAGCTTCATTTATTGTGGATTAGCTTACCTATCTACACTTTCCAAGTAACTTTAGCTTGCCATACACTGGCAAAAAGCAATATGACAACATGATTAATATTCCGTTTTGTCTACCGGAGCCGCTAGCGTCTGACGGTCTGAGCACTTCGCTGCCAAACCGACTAGCGCGTGTTCTTTACTAAGTTCATGTTTTTTTGGGGATGTCAAGATGATAGCCTTATAAATTATGGATTTTCTCAACAGTCTCGACACCTAGTGGTCAAATCTGGCAAACCAGTCCGATACAGTATGTCTCTTTCAAGAGGGCTTGGGAAAACAACTCGCTGTTTCATTTGAAGGACTTGTTGTCCAATGGCAAATGGTTGCCTAATATAACCTCCCAACAACGCCTCTAATGGGGTCATTTATCCCACTGAGTGCAACTGCCAAAAACTGCACTCTGTTGAAATGAAACTAAACCAACTGATAAGGAAGAGGACTAAGCTTGAAATGTGTTGCGCCTGCTCATCCGAGTATTTACTGGGGTCTTCATGCTGTTGAACGCCTGTATTTGTGCAACTATTAAGCATATTTCACTTGGCTACTGGGAAAACGGCTTTTCCCTCTTATTTGGAAACAGCTGCATAATTAGTTGGGATTTGTTGAATGATCTACATTGACACTTTATGGCACTTATTTGTTCAGATATCGTTTTTTTGTGCTCAAAAGGTTGAACAACTGCACTTGAAACACCTTGTAATGTTTATCATGAGTGTCATAGGACTAGAATTCCTTTAATTGTTTCTTAAAGGGATGGTTTGGGGTAATTTGACCCATGACCTGAAGTACTGATTTAACGTTTTTACTAAAAGCAACACAAGATAGTGTAAAAGTAATAGTTTAAATGGACAGCACTTGAAGTTGTTGTACTTGCATGATTGTTTGGGTAGTTTCCACTTGGTTGAATGCACTTAGAGCTAAATGAATGTGACGTGGCACAGATCCAATATCATACATGGACCATTGCTTTTAAAACATACACACGGAGAACAATGTTTGATCTCTTTTAATGTTTTTTATTCAAGGCTGTACATTTGATCATGTTCTACAGTGTAAAAGGTCACAATTTGAAATCAAGTTGAAATAGAAGAAACATTTGAAAAAGAAATATGAATACTATAAAAAGAAGAGCAACACCCATACAAAATGTTCCACTATAAGCAAAGAAATCACGTGACCGGGGGGGGGTCAGAAAGGTTTGTAACGTCAGAAGAAGCTGAACTGAGGGAAGCTGCGGCATCCACAGCGGGGTAAGGAACAGAATAATATCAACATAACAAACATGAATGTCACTATTCACAAACAAGAGTACAAAAAAATGTAAATATCATTTTGAACAGTAACATGAAATATACCTCATTTGAGTAAAATGATGTAAAGGAGCATAACAGCACTCTGAGGAATAAAATAGCCATTTATCGTGAACACTCACACAGTGCACAGTCATAAGAAAATAGACAGCAGTGAAATTGGAATATTACCAAAAGGATATATCAGTTCTCTTTTCCTTTAAATGTATACTAGGATAGAGGAGCGGCTCTTGCGATGCACATGTGAGCATAATTGTTTCGTTTTTTAGTCATGACTATTGGGCGTAATGGTTGTTTCGGAGCAGCTGCGACATGGCCGGCCGTTTCTTTAGCAATGAGAGGAGTTCCAGCTTGATTTAAAGGACTGCGCGATGCATGCTCCTGCCTGGACTCCTTAGTCAGAAGTGCTTCAATAATTCTTACAAAAATAGATATTTGAAGGGGCAACAGAATTAGATATTCAATGCGTTCCTCTCTCCTGATGGGAAAGAAAGACATGTTATTGCTACAAAGAAGAATGGCGAAATATAAACGAGGGACGGGACTTTGAATTTGATTCTAATAAACGTGTGTTCATTTATTATTAGCATTATGTTATGCATGAAACAGTTAATCTTGATGGAAAATCCATCAATTGATGGACCACATAAAGCCCCCCAACACCCACCCAGGTGATTAGAGTTATTCTGTCTGATTAGACCTCTGCTCAGGTTGAAGGGGGCCGGAGCGTAGATGGGACTTTATGAGGTCACACATCTTTCCTACAAATAAGAACGATAAAGCTGTCATTGTCCTGCCCTCTCAGGTGCAACACAGCTAACAAGAGAGTCAGGAAGAAGTTAATCAGTCAGTCTAGAGACACCCACACAGTCCTGGGAAGAGGTCCATCAGCCACATTAACTGAAAAAGGCCTTTAAAGCGGCATTGTTTAATTTCTGGCCACTAGAGGGCAAAAACACATCAAACCAATAGTCCAAGATTCTCTCTCCTTTTAGCTCTGGTTTGACCTCCACCAACTCGGGAGGGAACTATCTGCTCCACTGATTACCAACAGGTTGCTTTGTCTGTCTTTATGTATTACCATTACATTAGAAGAGATACATACTGGACATACTGCGTCCTTTTAAAGTTAAGATTACAAAACAATCTTTATTAGAGAGATAACATGAACTAAGGTGAGAGAGACTGGGAAAGACATGCAACCAGGGACAACCTTAACCCCAAGGTATATATAAGTCTATAATTATGACAATTCATTTAGGGGATTGCTCCGGAGCTGCCAGGGGTTCCGGCCTGATGTCTGTCCCAGTCCTCTGTCTCTGTGTTGGCGTTCTAACATCTGGTGGATTTCGGAGGACTATGGTTACCTGGTCCTCAGATCTCTGCAGGGTAAATCCAGACATCTAGCTCGACTATCTGTCCAATCTGAGGACTATGGTTACCTGGTCCTCAGGTCTCTGCAAGGTAAATCCAGACAGCTAGCTAGACTATCGGTCTAATCTGAGGACTATGGTTACCTGGTCCTCAGGTCTCTGCAAGGTAAATCCAGACAGCTAGCTAGACTATCGGTCCAATCTGAGGACTATGGTTACCTGGTCCTCAGATCTCTGCAGGGT
>NC_048428.1:828604-832314 GCF_013103735.1 Etheostoma cragini | reverse complement strand
ATCTGAGGACTATGGTTACCTGGTCCTCAGATCTCTGCAAGGTAAATCCAGACAGCTAGCTAGACTATCTGTCCAATCAGAGTTCTCTGTTGACGACTAAAACTACTTCTGAACATACACGTTCCACCAAAACTAGTTCCTTCCTGAGACTACTTAGCAGAGGCACCATGAGGAGCTTAGCCCCGCCCAAGACGATTATGATTGGCTTAGAAATGCCAGTAAACCAGAGCAGGTTGTTATCTAGTGCAGTGCTGTGTTGGAAGGTCTGGCAATGCTGGACTATATATTTATATAAATAAAATGTAATTGTAGTACACAATAGTCACAAACTAAGGTTACTGGCCAAAAATACAAAGGAATGCAGGCTTCAGAAATTTGTTCAAATTCAAAGAACAAACATGAGCAGTTTCAGCCAAAGACCAGGTGTTTCTTCTGTGTTTTTCATATTAATGTAATATGCTCCCGTATTTTGGTAAATATCTTGGTATTCTGAGTTACCCAGAGTAACACGAGAATATGGACAGCATGTCCAGTCCAGAGATAGCCTCATCATCTATCCTTTTATCTCGCACTTCACACAAATAGGTGGGTGATGTGACGAGACTAAATATTAAAAAGGAAAATTCCTAAAACAGACAGACAGCATTCCTCTGCGCCCGGTCTTTGTATTACGCTAGGCTAAATGTGTCCCGTAGTGAGACCCAGAGATCCATCTCCTCATCTTAATCAGGGGAATGATTACCAGTGTTCCATTAGACGTTCAAAACACTGTTCTGTGTGACGGTGAAAACGGCTCTGTATTGTAACGGGTTCAGGAATTCTAAAAGACAGCTTATAAAATAGAAAGATTAATTAATTGTAACAAAAATGTATCTATTGAAACAGAATGGAAAATATCTATTATGGGGGATAGTAACTAATGCATAAAAGTAACTAAAAAGCAGATAAGACTGCAGTAAAGTTATTCTTTCATGTTCAATGCTACATGAAATAGGAAAAAATAGTTGGATGTCCTGACTGGCTGTAAGATGGAACTACAGTCCCCGGGGGGGGGGGGGGGGGGGGGGGGGGGGGGGGGGGGGGCAGCCCAGCATGGCTCCATGGCTGTTTGATACTGGATAGATCCTTTCTAAGAGAAAAGAGGAGGAAACATCTCATCTGTAGATTTCCTTTCATCACTGGAACCTGATTCCACACAGCAGAACACATCAGAAGTGATACAAGAAGACTACTAACTTCATACATACGATAGAAATCTCAGTTTTGGCCTGTGAGTCAGGCTGACCTTTGTGTCTTTTGTAGCTTTCAAAAGAATAAAAGAAAGCTAAGCGGCCGGCTCTTCTTGCCGTGGCCATTCCTCGTGGACAGTGTTGCTACCGCACACCTTGTTACTATTTTTAACCACAAAAAGGGGGACAAAAAGGAAGAGAAAGGGGAGTGGTGATTGTCAGGTGGGACTTAAATAAATGTTGTATAGTGATTTCATTGGTTGGAGTCTACTGTACAGTATGTACTGCACACTGGACACACACCTTTACACTCTTATACACACACACACACACACACACACCCTTAACTCTCATAGAGATGTCAGGAGCAGAAAATGATATATGAATACAAAGACATAAAGTTTGGCAGTTTTCCAGAATTGCTATTTTACCTGAGCCCATATGTATCAAACATAAGCCAAGAATCATACTTTAAGCCTGGAAACGCCCTCGCCTTTCAAAACTCCACAACCTGTTTGATGCCAACTTGTAGCTAGCAGTCAACACTCGGGGCAAAGTGACTCAAATCTGCCCTCGACTAACAGAAACCACACTACACCTGCCGGTAGCTTCTCGCGTGATCTCGGGATATCATGAGAATTCAGCCGCTGTGCATGATGAGACGAGACATCCAACAGCAAATCAATCTAACTCAATAAAATAGTCTGGACGGGAACCTTTGTCCCATGTCCTTCCCCGTCTCTCTACCCACATTCCCTGTCATGTCTCAACTGTCAAAACATCTAACAAATGCATAAAAAGTGTCCAAATAAATTGCAACTCTCGCGCCTTATAGCGAGAATCCAGCTGCCGTGCAACAAACTGCTCCTTTAAGTCTAAATGTCACCTTTGGTTTGATAGATATGGGCCCAGCAGTCAAAGTCATATTCTGATATTCACAGCAGCCTTCTCTGAATGTTATAAAGGTGATGTGATGACAGCAAAAACTAAACTTTGTACATAACAAGAGAGGGTTCTTTATCTTAACGAGTTACAGCCATCTGATTACAGCAACGCTGTTTACACAACATTACCAAACCAGGACCTGGACCTTGGCAGAGTTGAGATGATGCAATCCAGTTCTTCTCCTTGTTCTTCCAGAGACCCCCAGTGTGCACCTGTCCGCCTCGCAGCAGGCTTCATTTTGGTGGCGAGATTCAGAAGGATTCAGAATAAGTGCATAGATGGAGAAAGCAGAAGCAACCTGTCCCACTGAGTTACTGACTCTTCTTTCTTTTTTCCTCTTGAATACAAGAAGCTGCTAATGACAACAGGGGCCTGACGAAGACAACATAGAACAACATACCACAGACCAGACACACAGACAATGGGTTTAGCACTGCACTCCAGTTAATTGGATTGGACGGTGAAGAAGGTGGACGTCCAATGGGTCTGCCACACGGCCGACTCCACGTCATGTGACCTCAGCGAAGGCGATGTGATTCTGCAGGGAGGAATGGGAACGGATCAGGACAGAGGAAACAAGGTACTCAGGTTGGTCTGACAGGAACCGGTTAATTGGACAAATCCCTCAAAAGTACATTTCCAGCTGCTCTTATTGAGTTATAATTGGAATTCTTGCCATCATCAGCCAAAAGAGTATAGACCAGGATGTGTCCTGGAGTTCAGCCACGAATATATCTCTGAGGGAAGGCTCCAAATAACAGACTCGTCTGAGGTATTTTAATAAAAGAAACAAGTTCCAGTGTATTTCCACTATATGCTGTATTTTCCATAAATGTGGCCATTGTGACTCTCTGTGTCATGCTAATTTTGCACAAGGCACCTGTGTTGTGGAGATTCAGGGACCCAACTTGCAGAAGTTGGCCTTTATCCCAGGTATCTACTTCCTGTGTTTACTCTGGGTCGCACATGGAGACAAGCGTTCAAAGGATTCACGTAGAAATCCTGTTTGATTTCAAAAACTTTAGGAGACTCACGCAGCTTTCCCCAATTTACTTTGTTAGCATGAACCATAGAGTCACGATGGCTACACTATTTTATAAACACACCACTTTACATTCAGAACCCCCCTTGCTGAAAATACACCATCATAGCACTCCAATCAAATCCAGATCCCAGCACATAGCAAAGGATTTTGAACAGAAATAGACCTAGGCCTGATTAGCATGCACAACTGGGGAAACAAAGGCAGTGAGACGCTGCAGCAGGGTATGGCTGTTCATGGAGACTACAAGCTTTGATTTTCTAATCCAACCTCAGTGTGTTTGGCTGTGGAGCAAGAGAAAGGGAGGAGGGAGGGGCAAAGATGCATGGGGAGTGCTTCCTTAAAGGTCCTATGACATGGGGCTCTTTGGATGCTTTTATATAGACTTATATAGACCTTAGTGGTCCCCTAATACAGTATCTGAAGTCTCTTTATATAGACCTCAGTGGTCCCTAATACTGTATCTGAAGTCTCTTTATATAGACCTTAGTGGT
>NC_048428.1:821285-828504 GCF_013103735.1 Etheostoma cragini | reverse complement strand
GACCTTAGTGGTCCCTAATACTGTATCTGAAGTCTCTTTTAAATAGACCTTAGTGGTCCCTAATACTGTATCTGAAGTACCCAGGGCTCAGTTTACACCTATCACCATTTCTATCCACTGGGGGGTCATAGGCAGGCTGGGGAAACTCATATTAATGTTAAAAAACCTCATAAAGTGACATTTTCATGCCATGGGACCATTAAGTAGCTAGCAATTGTGTTTTTGCATTAGGGGCACGACCCCACTAGAGGTCACTGTTGTACAGAAGAAGATTAGACTGAAAATGTAGCATCAATGACGTCACCCATTGGTTTGTGAAAGACCGTTTTGAAATCAGGAGTTTACATTTTGGCTGCTGCAATCTTGGTATTTTGGAACCAGAAGTGATCATAATTGGACAAAAGGGTGGAGCTGGGGAGGTGACGCCTAAGCCAGTGTCTTTGGTTAAGCTAAGCTGGACGCTAAAGAGGGAAAGTCTGCGTTTGACAACCGGCTGACGCCAGTCATCAAGCAGAGTTCGGTTGTCGGGTGAACACACACTTCCAAGGACTGGTGTTGTCTATATGCATGTACGGCATCACACCGACCTCGTGGGGAATTGGCAGCACTAGCCAGCTAGCATTGGTTGGCAGGGTGCAACAGCTGAGCAAGACATTTTTAGAACAGAGGAGAGGCTGTCCTATTGAGACTGTCCCTTTCCAGAATAAAATGACATCACTGGTCGTTTATGGTTTCCAGTTTTTCTAAGTGAAAAGTTGCGAAGGATGGGTGCACAGTGCATATGGCGTTAAGACTAGAGACCAAGGTTCCCATTCTTTTCTGACCAAGATGTTCTCTTTTTTACCCATTTATTTATTCAGTGAGGAATAAATGAATGGATTCTGACCTTAGTGGTGTGGATTATCCCAATTAATTTAAATCTTGTTGATAACAGAACCTCAGGAAATAGGCCCTTTAGTAAAACTTGGTATTGGTAACTCTAGAAGTGCAGTAAAGTACTCGTTCTGTGGGCACCCTTCATTTCTTGGGTCTGTGCGGATACTCAGACTCATCCGCAGGGAGATGAGGTATTTGTACATCAACCTGCAATTTTAGATTTCACGACTGACACTCAGTATTGTTCTCATTCCAGTTCTACGTCGGTTTTGAGCACTATCACCCTTTCAACTTTTTACAAATATCTTAAAATGACCAACTGCCATCTAAGCCAGGGTGCCATCACCCAGCGGATGTGTTAACAGAGATGTGTGGCTCACGAGTGCCACTTTGTTGTCTCTATGCACTTAGGAGTGAGATGGAAAAGTGGTTGATTGTCGGGCACTCTTGTTTTAATGCCATATGCCAGTTAAATGAATATGCTACATGTATGCTGCTGCCATTCTGTCTACATATGCACCTATGAATGGTACGTCCCTCATATTCCACTTCTAACTGGCATGTACCAATAGAATGCTAGTGTGTTCTTCAGCATTCCTCTCCACCAAAGAAGACAAAATAACAACATATAAGCGTGGGATTTGTTTTTCTCTGCTGAAAGGTCCCTTCCTGCCCTGACATTTTGTTCACTGTGGCTTCTTTAGCTTTCAGGCATCTTTATGCCGAGCTATTTTTAGAGCCGGCTATTTTCCGTAGCCGAGGTGAGAGGGTGAGATTTTCAGTTCTTTGTCAGACAACTGGGTGCAGGCTCTCTCTGCATTCAGCTGCGAGAGGAATCATCAGATAGGAGCCGTGTGTTTTCTACATTCAGCTGAGAAATGTGTATTTTCTTTTAGAAAAGCAAAAAAGACAACCCAGCAAACAATAGAATCATGCCACTGTTACGTCATTTGCGAAGATGTAAAAACAGATTTCACTCAGATGCAAAAAGGATGGAGCAAACACACTTGAACCACACATGCCAAACACTCTGGACAGTGTTAGGTTTTATAAGCTTGATAAGCCTCATCCTTGATTTAGCTTCCCTGGATACAAACTGCTGTGGCCACGAGATGGTTACCAGGCCAACAGATGGGCATTGGGCCACAGTTGGTTCAGTACTGGACTACGGTGACATTACTGATTGTTTTGTGTTATAGAACGGTGTGAGGACAGGAGTGGAGGTTAACCCCCTCTCAGCAAGAACAGCTTTTGTCTACAGTATAGTATACTGGACGCTTCAGATGTCACGGATGTCTTATTCTGGAGGTAACCAAATTCAAAATTGAATCCCATATGTTTTCCATCAT
This sequence comes from Etheostoma cragini, assembly GCF_013103735.1. Lineage (NCBI taxonomy): Eukaryota > Metazoa > Chordata > Actinopteri > Perciformes > Percidae > Etheostoma > Etheostoma cragini. The sequence goes on along the minus strand of NC_048428.1, from coordinate 826,279 downwards.
TGACTAGTCCTACAGTGGTTAGATCTGAGAGCAGATCTCTTAACAGCCCTTTATCCCATGTTTTTTGGGGTATTTCAGGCCTTTAATTGCACAGGACAGCTGAAGACATGAAAGGGGAACGACACAGCCTGTATGCCTCTGTTAGAGCAGAGAGAGAGTGCTACTGTATTGTACTGTTAGTCAGTAGAAATAAAGGCTAATTTACTGTGTTGATTTGAAGGAATTTGCTGTTATGATTTTTCACAGGTGTTTTCCAAACTTAGATTTTTTTAATAAATATAGTAAATGTCAATTAAAGAAATACAGAGGATATACTGTAAGTCTTCAGATTTTTCAGTTTTGGGATTAACAGAAATGTGAATCTTCTTTTTCCAGATTATTTCTGTGATGTTTTACAGTGTGGTCAGATTGAAACTGGGAGCACATCTACAGGTGAGTACAGTAGGTTGAACAGGAAACGGCTCAGTAAAGATAGATAGTGCCCAGTGACGTCACATTGTTCCCTGATCTCACCAGTTAAACGGTGAACACGTGTTTATGTTATTATAATAGAAATGATTGACAAAAATATGTCATCTACACACTTTTGTCCACTTTTGTGAAATTTGCACAACATTTAAAAAGAAAAAAAAAGGTATTGTCTTTGTCTGGCCAATTATTTAACTCAGCTGTTAAAGTCATAGAGATTAGCAACAAAATCAAAGGATAAACTGACAGAAATATCACCCAAGTTGTAATAAACCAGAATTATCCCTACATGTCTAGAAAAATGTGTTTAGATGTGAAACCAGTGGCTGATATTACGCGCTGTCATTCTTATTACATGTCTCAAGTATGCAGTACTTGAGACATGTATGTCAGTCTACTTCTGATGCAGAATAGAAAAGAAAGCCCTAGGAGAGGCGTGTCCAGAGGATTGGCGGAGCTCGGGTTTGTTGCCTTTTGTTTGTGAGACGCTGGAACCAGTGGAGACCCTGCAGCCAGCGCAGGAAGGCCAGGAGGCGCTCCTTAATGCAGCAAGACTCTTCATCTTCATCGTCCGTCTCCTACAGCAATGTGTGTGTAGGCGTGTCGTTAGAGTCACACACTGCTACCTATGCCTTGTAGAAGGGCGAACTATTATGCTCCAAAAGAAGCAAATGCTAACAGTTAGAACAAATTCACTCCAAAGAGAAAGGCATTCTGTACTCCAGGCTTAGACCAATATAGCTATTTTCTCAACATATATGGAGGAAATAATGGCTTATTAAAAGTAATGTTAGTCATTGACACTCCCTTGTGATAAGATGGTAACAAAGTTGACACTAACATCTGTTTTGAATGTGAATGGTGGTGATGTGATTTAGCACCAGATTCCCACATTTCTGAAGTAGGAACAAGCATATGCTCAGCATTTGTATGGGTTAAATATTTTAAAAATCAAAGCAGGAATCCAACTGCTCCCTGATTTTCAGTGATTCATTGTGCTTGTGACTGATATCTCGATCACTGATTTCACACTCAGCGGAATGACTGGACCTGCTGCCACTAGCATCATGTGGGGTATACTGCTGAGTGATTGGAGCTGACACCTGTCACTTCACATTTAACTTGACCTGTCCAGGTGTGCTGCCAAATCCAATATGACTCAGGTGTCGGGACGCAAGTATGAAACTTCCGTCACTTGATGTTGTGTCCAACGGCTATGAGGAGGCCAAAGTTTCACTTCTTGGTCCCGTGTTCATTCTCCATGACAGAGTACATAGTGTGGGCAGTATTATGTTTCTTATGAAACATATTTGCATATGGACAAAATGTAAATGATGCTTCACAGGTTGAATTGCCTGTTTCTTTTCACTTCATTATGCAGTGTGACATCTTCCTTTCTGTTTGGCATGCGAGGTTATTATAGTGATCGTTTTCAGTTGACACAGAAGCTGTGCTACCAGTTTGGCCATGACCATTAAATGTACCTTTTAAGTTGTGTTCAGGACATTTTTCTCCTTCCATCAGTTTCACCAATTTGACCGCAGGACTGTTGGTGTTTACTTGCCTCAAACTGCTAATGTACAAACCATACATTAGCTGTAAGCTAGCCAGAAAAGGACACATTGACCATGTTTGTAGGAGCGGCCTCTAACTGGACTTATACGCACCAGACACTGCTGCTTCCCTCCCCTCTCTGTCCTTTCTCCTCCTGTCTCTGTATATTCATGAAGCAGATTCATCAAGTCCCAGATACATACATACATATATAATATATGTATATAAAAAGTCTACACAACATTGTTAAAATGGCAGGTTTTTGTGATGTAAAAAAATGAGACAAAAACAAATCTTGTCAGAATGTTTTCCAACTTTAATGTGACCTAAAATGTGAACAATTCAATTGAAAACCAAACTGAAATCTTTGAGGGGGAAAAATAAAAAAATAAAAAATGTGAAATAAGCTGGTTGCATAAGTGTGCACACCCTTAAACTGATATTTTTTTGATTTTATTACAGCACTCAGTCTTTTTGGGTAGGAGTGTATTAGCATGGCACATCTTGACTCTTCTTTGCACAAAGAAATTCCTGTTCTTGGTAATGTCTCTGTTGTGCCGTATTTTCTCTACTTGATGATGACTGTCTTCACGGTGTTCCATGGTATATTTAATGTTTTGGAAATTCTTTTGTACCCTTCTCCTGACGGATATCTTTCAGAAGTGAGATCCATCTGATGGTTTGGAAGCTCTCTGCAGACCAGGGCTATTGCTCTGAGATGCAACTAAGAAAATGTCAGGAAAATCCTCCTGGAACAGCTGAACTTTATTTGTGATTAATCAGAGTCCCTTTAAATGATGGCCGGTGTGTAATGACTTCTATTTAACATGAGCTTGAATGTGATTGGTTAATTCCAAACACAGCCACAGTGCACGCTGTGGCAACAGCTTATTGGAAGGTTTTTATTTTTTTATTTTTCAACCTCAAAGATTTCAGTTTGTTTTTCAATTGAATTATTCACATTATAAGTCTAAATAAAAGTGGAAAAAGTTATGACATGATTTATCTTTGTCTACTTTTTATGCATCAGAAAAGCCTGACATTTTAACAGTGGTTTGTAGACGTTTTATAGCCACTGTACATGCAAAGTTTGCTCTCACGTTGAAAGAGTTTCCATTGCGTGGAAACGTCTTTATATCAGTTTGTGCTGCCCCCGGTGGATGCACATCTTATCGCATCTTTCCATTAACTTTATATGCAATCATGCTGCCTCCAAAATGTTTCTTTGAACAAGTAGTGGGAATTATTAGTTCTCTAAGGTAAATTGCAAAAACATGTACAGCTGCATCAACCACACCTCGACCATGTTTTCACAGGACCGCTCTGGACCAGGAATATGACCTTCCTGAAGCTCTGATTGGCTCATTTTGTCCAATCAGAGAAACGGCTTCCAATAAGTGTAACGCCGGTGCTATTTGAGCCACTGAATACGGGGCAGCCATTCAGAGGTCTGACTCGAAGAACTCTGATTTATTGTTATTGTATAATAATAAGGGTACAATCATGTCACTCTCATGGCCTCATAAGAGTTCAAAGAATCATATTGGTCTAAAGCTGATGTACAGACACACTGAACAGATACAAATCCAGTCCCTCAGCATGGAAGGTGTGTGATGTGAGAGCAGGTGTGCTGTGCTGACCTGTGAGGCGATGTACTTCTCCAGAGGACTCTCCATCCGGCCGATGTTCAGCATGCCTGTGTCCGGCCGCTGCTCCGCTGACGGCTCCTCGCACAGCAGTAACTTTCCTTTGAAGTTATGCACTACACACACCACCTACAACGCGCACACACACACACACACACACACACAGAAGTAGGACAGAGATGTGTGTAGCTGACAGAGATTCCTGTCTAAGAGAGTAACCCGAGTATGTAGGGCGCATATGTGTGTATGGACTTTGTCCTGGGGGTACGACTGTAGCTATGATGGATGTGGGTGTTGCATGAGCTCCTCTAAAAGCAGCAAAATGTGGCTTTGAGGTTCAAAATGAAATAACCAATTTTAAGTTAGCTGAGCAGAGAAGGGATTCACAGACTCTCTGAGGCCAGAGTCCATTGCATCCTACAGAGCAGTGCATCCTGGGAACTGTGTATGGAGGGGCATAAAGCAGCCAGCAAACTGGAGAAAAGTCATTAAACACAAACAGCCAATCAGGATGCTCTTCAGGTGTTTTGTTTCAAGAGCCAAGAGCCAAACAGCAAGGCACACAGCAAATGAACTGGGATGGCTCGCTGCCATTCCTTTTTTATTTTGCAACAAATGCTTTAATTCATTTAGAGAAAATATAATATAATTCTGCTAACTTAGCACCAGTAAATGTCTCTGTGTCCTCCTAGAGGCCCCAAGTCACAGCACAAACCCCTCTCAGAGCAGACAGAAGTGTAGCTTTTTTTCTTTTTTTTTTAACCTTTCAACCTTTTTTTTTAACCTTTCAGCCTCTGACTCGCTGATCAGGAGGAAACCCAACTCCTGGTGCTTTCACTTGGTCTGGTAGTATCATCCATGGTCAGGCAGTTAGACAGCGATAGGAGAGAAAGCTAATCGAGGCATGATGGACAAGCTTCATTCAGACTTGTTTTACTATTCTATTGTTCCAGTGTAAATACTCCAGCTGCCTGGCGTCAACAGATGCATCTGCGGTGAAGCAGCCAATGGAAGGGCAGCGCAGCTTCATTTGTTTCCCTGTGTGTGTCCAGTTCAGACGGTGATGATGTCATCGTGTGTCAGCACCAATTTTGTCTAGTTGAGTGAGTTGAAGAAGTTTTTCTGTGTGTGTGTGTGTGTGTTTGTGAATGTGTGTGTGAATGGTTTGCTCTTTGACTATTTGACTTGTTAATGGAGGACTCTTAAAGCTCTTAGCCTCTCTCATATTAGTCATTGTTCCCATTGAGAACCTTGTGTACGAATGATGCCAGCTCATAGTGAGTCGAGGTCCTGTACCTTTGAATTGAGGGGGGGGGGGGGGGGGGG
>NC_048428.1:815624-821273 GCF_013103735.1 Etheostoma cragini | reverse complement strand
CTATCTAAAACAGGGGCCAAACAGTTGGCAAAGTCCTGTTCAATCTCAGCAGCTAAAGGAAGCATGTTTATTTGGAAAAGGCGATGTTTGCTGTATAATTCTGACTTTTATAAGTCATAACAATGTGCTAATCTGTTTTAATGTTGGCTCATTCAGTAAATTGAATTCCTAATTAAATTTGACTTGTATTGTGGAATCAAGTGATGAATACAAAATGTGTGTGTGTGTGTGTGTGCTAAAGTATTATATTCTCTCCTCAGGCAAATATTACCTTGTTGTATTTGGAACTCAATTCAATTTTATTTTTAGTATGAAATAATAGCAAGAGTTATCTCAGGACACTTTCCAGATAAAGCAGGTCTAGACCACACTGTACAGTTAACAAAGACCCAAATATTTCCAATACTTCCCCCAAGAGCAAGCACGTGAGGAACAGTGGCAAGGAAAAACTCCTTTAACCAGATAGAAAGCTCAGATAAACCAGAGACACTGATTCAGATATACAGAAATAGAGAATTATTATTAATAATAATTATAGCAGTTGGCATGATGAACAGTAGCAATTATAGTAACAATAAAGGAACAAAAATGGAACAGTGACTAGCAATAATAGGTGTTAAGGCCTTTGCAGACACAGAATACGTACTTTGCTGATTAAACCAGCAATGTTCTGATTTCTAGGCCAGCTGGAGGCACTGGGAACACAGCATTGACTTATCATCCCCATTAAAGTTGATTGACAAGTTGCTTATTTACATATCCGGCATTCATCCTACAGCATTGTCATTCAGTTGTGTGTCTTTGGGATTTGTTTCTACACGTTTAGTGCATTGTGGCTTGTGTGGACAGCTGAACTGATTAAAATAGCAGCGTATCTGTTCCGTCAAACGAGTTAGACATGCTGCCAGTGCAATTTCCTCTCTCTTTTAACTCTAGTTTTGGTCTCCACCGGCTCCTGAGGGAAATCTCTGTGTCTTTAGCTGCTAAATGCCCAGCTCGTCTCTAACTGCTTCTGTCTGCTGTCTGCTGCTGATCAGGGAGAGTCCAGTATGTATTTTCTCTGGGAGCGATGCCATGAGAGCGCTGGGAGTAACACAGCAGTAAAGCTGCTGGACAGCCAAACCAAGAGCTGCTATAAAACTGCCCTGAAAAGCACATTCAGCAGATTCCTCTCATTACAAAAGACAATAAAAACAAGCCAATGCAATCAAAGACAAAAGATACAATAAGATAAACCTGGTAACATATAACAGACCTTCACTACATCTAATTGATATAATAACTGAATAAACAGTAAGAGTAGACCCAGGAAGCACCAAGCTGTGTATTGACGTTGTGCTTTTAGCTGCAGGTTTCTAAGTGCCTGTTAGTTTCCTCGTCGTAATCCATCTCAGCACCTATTTTCAGTTCGTCTTTTCTAAATTAGAAGATCCCATTTATTTGTTTAATTCCTAAAGACCTGAAACCACGTTGTTATGCCCCATAACCCATGTGCAGGGCTTTATTACTCCACATATACCAGCAGGCTCTCGGCGAGATAATTTGCACGTATAAAACAGCATCCCTGCAGAGCCAGGAGCTCTCTGATTGTTCTCTGTGATAATGAGGGCTATTATTTTGAGGCAGCCGTGGTAACGAGTAGAGAGGAAACAAGGAGAGGGGATTAAAGAAAAAAGGGAGGGAGGAGAGAAGAGAGGAAACAAGTTCCCTTATTTGAGTCTTTGCTCCTCCGGCCTCGGTTGAAACAGAAGTTGTTCTGTCCCTCCTTTGTGAAGGCCGTCTCAAAGCTCTCATTTCTGCCCCGAAGACGGAGGAGGGATCTCTGAGGAGCTATGAGCGAGGATGGATTTCTGAGGAGCCATGTTAAAGGATACAGAAAGCAGCCTTCCTAGGAAACTGTGCAGCTGAAACCAGAGGGACAAAGTCACGTGACGCTACAGAGGAAAGGACGTCTCATCCCTCTAGAGCACATTTCATCGGGTCCTCTCCCCTCCCATGATTTCCTCGCCTCTCTCCTGTGTTTATTTGGAGGGACGGACTAAGACGCGAGGAAGAGATGCAAGTGAAGGAACTGGGGATGCAATATAAAGGATCTGAGATCCATCCGAGGAGAGGAAGAGGAGGAGAAGAGAGGAGGATGAGGAGAAGAGAGGAAGCAAGGAGAGGAGGGAAAGTCAAAGAAAGAGTGTTGTCTTTGTATGTCCCTGATGGCATTGTAGTGTTTTACCATGAATGCAGCTCAGTGTGAAGAGGCTGAGTAAGTCTTCTCTCTAAAAAGCCCTCGAGCCACAGACTGAACGGGCCTTTCTCTGCCTGACGCAAGAAGAAGAGAGGATGGGAAAAGGGGGGAGTGATTATCTTCAGCTGTACCTGGGGCCCACTCAGCATCACTGAGTGTGGATTATGTGACAGTGTGCAGCACAGCTGTGTAGCGAAGACAAGCATTAGCTTCACATCGTTGAGTTGTGTAGCCATCTCTGCGACCGTGGTAGACGATGTACAGTACATGTGAACTCCAACACAAATCATTTTCCTATGGTTGTTAAGCTGCTGGCAATCCTTATTGATTAGCAGAAAAATCCATTTTACTGTTATTATCAAACTAAACTGCTACATAAATGAACAGGTCATGGTGGAGGCCACTGTCTCACCGGACAAATGGAGCTTTTATTCAGCCATGCTAACGGCAATGTCGGTCAGTTAGTTCAACATATCGGTCTGGCCTGAAATATTGCAACAACCGGTGTTTTCCCTAAGTTTGTGGAAGACTTAGGTGGACATATTTGGTGGGGGGTTTAGGGGTACCTCTGTCAAGAAAATGTCGATGTGAAATTTCCCATCATAATGGACCATTATTATTACAATATCTGTGCCTGAAACATCGGAGAAGTGAGAGCAGACAATCAATAAATAACAGTCCAAAAGCTTAAAGATAAAACTTGCTAAAAAGGTCCACTGGGGACGGAACACAATCATTAGATCTGAGGAAAGTCGATTGGTTAGTTTTGAAGCTCACATTGACTTTACATTCATTGGACTTAGATGTTGCCCAGGACGGCTTGGGTGCTGCGTCTTGTGACGATGGGGAAAACCCTGGCAACAACTATCGGATGGACCGTCGTCACATTTGCTGCAGAACCCCCAGAGGATGAAGCCTGATGATATTTCCTCAAGTCCACGGACATTCATTATTACCGGAAGATGAATGCTACCGACTTTGACTGACTTCTCCTCAGCACCGCCATGATTTACACATTTGCGATTTTGAACGCATATCTCAACTCAAATGTCTCTTACATCATCATTAGGTCAAAGTTTTATTAATAATAATGAAATAAGAAGGAGGTTAAACGCCAGCAAAAATGTTGGCATCGGTATCCGTGAGTCCTGGAGTTTATGCATCGATATAGCCCCAAAGAAACTAGTTGATGACAGACTGTCAAACAGAATAAAAAAAGAAAGTTTATTGGGGTTCATTGTTTGTGTTTGTTTAAGTCTCACAAAGAGCCTGTCAGAGAAGACTTCTTCTTGCTTGGCGTGTTTTATCGGGAGGGGATGGTACCCGTCAACATCAGGCTTTCAGGATCTCAGACGTCTTTATGACAGGATTACCAAACAGCAAAGCAGCAGAAGAACGGGGTAAAACTGGGCAGACACCCAAACTAACATTGAATCCAAACGGGGAACAATCAGCAAGTTGAAGTCAGATTATCGCCTGTGAAAAACTGGATGGAAAAGGGAAATAGCTCATTGCAAATTCTTTTTTAAATTATACATTTTTCTGGTTTGCAAAGTAGTGTTCCCACCCTCTCTGATTTGGCCCACGGGCCTTGATTTTGAAGTGTGCTATATCCCAACACTTCTGTCCACATACAGAAGAGTGTGTGTGTGTGTGTGTTTGAGAGTGAGTGAGTGAGTGTGTGCATGAGTGAGTGAGGAATTTAGTGAATAAGAGTTTGTGTGTGTGTGTGTGTGTGTGTGTGTGTGTGTGTGTGTGTGTGTGTGTGTGTGTGTGTGTCTGTGTTTGTGAGAGAATTAGTGTGCTGTGTGTGAATGAGTGTGTATGTGTGTGTGTGTGTGAGGGAATGAGTGTGTTGTGTGTGTGAGGGAATGAGTGTGTTGTGTGTGTGAACGAGTGAGTGTGTGCGTGCGTGCGTGCGTCCGTGCGTGCGTGTGTGTGTGTGTGTGTGTGTGTGCGTGCGAGTGAGACTCACCAGGAAGGTGGCGATGGCCGTGCCGATGATGAAGCCAGCGATGACGTCCGACCAGTGGTTGCGGTATTCAGCCACGCGGTTCAGACCGGTGAGGAAGGCCAGACACATGAGCCCCAGGGACAGCATGGGCTTGGCCAGACGCGTCCCTTTGGCCTGCACCGTGCACGTCACGTACATCTGCCAGAGACGAGAGACGCAACCATTGCTGGAGATCATCTGCATTTACGAAGATCTTGGTAAATCACTAAGTTCTTATTCAGTTAAGAGACATGTATAAACACAGGACCCTCCTTTTGCTGAAAGAGATGTAGAGCTGGGGTTGTGTCTATCTATAGTAATGGATAGGAGTATATATATACTGAGTGGAAGTCTGAAACAGTCCCCTGCTCTTAGGATGGAACACCATGGTCTAGTACTGAAACGTTGCAGACTGATAAACTTTACAGCGTGTGGGATATTTTGTTGCATCTTTTGACCTGCATCAGTTTGAACACTGATGTAAACTGAACTGTAAACTTTTGCTCCCAGAAGCAGCAAGTAAGAACTGTCATGTCTCAGAGGTGTTTATGAAGATTCAATCCATCACCCTAATGAAAATATACTCCTGATAGGGAAATGCTGAAAATCTACATTACTTTGGTTTGACTTTTTAAAATGTTCTGAAGTCTCGTCCCTGTGCATGTTTTATTGAAAACTATGTGATGAAATGCCGGCAGACAGCTGTGACTGTGTGTAAATATGAGCGGATATGTAAAGTCTCTCCTCAGGGCATACCCCCCGTATATAGAGAAGTGCTGGCAGATCACTGGAACTGAAGCATAGAAGAAGAAAAAATAAGGAGAATGAGGCGGATGGAGAAAAAGGACAGGAACGACATAATAATATGAGAGCTGAGGCAGAAGATGATACCCAGAGGGGGAGACACAGCAAATTAGAGAGGTGAGGGGAAGAGAGAAGGAGAGACAAACGGAGCATAGGGGAAGGAGGTAAACGCAGAGAGCAGATAAGAAAGTGGAAAGAGAGGAGAAGAAAAAGGAGGAGGAGATATGAGCACATGATAGGAGAGGAGATTGAAAAGATTTAGGCTGAGAGGATATTGTAGCGTTAACACTTGGTGCTCACACGACAGATTGTTATGTTTGGCAGACTTCGGGTTTCACTTCAGGGTGAATGTCTTTTCTGTCCCCGTCCTCCTGTCTCTGTGATGGCGTTCTAACCTCTGGTGGATTTCTGAGGACTGGTTACCTGGTCCTCAGATCTCTGCAGGGTAAATCCAGACAGCTCTCTGGACTATGTGTCCAATCTGAGGACTATGGTTACCTGGTCCTCAGATCTCTGCAGGGTAAATCCAGACAGTTAGCTAGACTGTCTGTCCAATCTGAGGACTATGGATACCTGGTCCTCAGATCTCTGCAGGGTAAATCCAGACAGCTCT
>NC_048428.1:815270-815524 GCF_013103735.1 Etheostoma cragini | reverse complement strand
ATCTGAGGACTATGGTTACCTGGTCCTCAGATCTCTGCAGGGTAAATCCAGACAGCTCTCTAGACTATCTGTCCAATCTGAGTTTTCTCTTGCACGGCTATTTACAGCGGCTCTGTGTGGAGCTTGGCACCGCCCATGAGATGATTGTCATTGGTTAAAAGAAATGCCATTGAACCATAGCCCATTTCCCTCCCTTCCCCAAATGCTGTGTGGAGCCAGACCTGCAGTGCTGATACAAGCCTTCCGTGGTCGCG